>NC_056738.1:114119598-114222098 GCF_019279795.1 Protopterus annectens | reverse complement strand
GTACTTATGGATCTTGGGGATCGCAAACATTCTCCATATTTGGGCGTTGTCTACTTCCATGAACTGGAATTCAGGCTGAGAAATGGCTCCATCTTCTAGTATTTTAAGGGGTGTAAGGTCAGTTTGTTGGAGGGCTGCCTTACTTTATCAGTGGTGACTAACTCATATCATTGTCAACTTTGAGCCCTGATTTCATCTTGTTGAGCTAAACCTTGGGGTTCATGACAACAATGCCTATGCCTTTATCAGCTTTCATGAGCCGGAGTTGGGGATGGGCTTGGATCGTACAGAAGGCAGCTCGTTCATCTTGGGAAAGGTTGAACTATTTGTGCTGAGGTTTCTTGTTTAGGGTGCTCCTAATCTCCTGCTCACACACAGTGGCAAAAGCTTATATGCCAATGTCTAATTTTGGATTAAAAACACTTTTAAGTACCAATAAATCTTTTATACATCTGCTAGGTGTATCAGATATATTTACAGCATTTGAAGCAATTAAAGCAATAGAATTTAATGCAGCGGAATTAACTGACATACAGTTCTCATAGTCCACTTGTGATGTGTCCATGTCCCTCAGAGTGTTGGATCTACGGTCATTCCTCCTCTCCCTACTGCCATTCACTCACTCACTGCTGCCATCGGTGATTGTGTAGTTGGCCTCGAGGTGTTGCCCTGAGCCTTCCATTATTCATTTAAGGTTCAGTTTCCTTGCGTACAATTTGGTGTGAATAATTGTATCTGCTAGCTTGGCTCTTTGAGCTGGTATGAAAATGAGCCCTCTCCTGAGCAGTGTTACAGTGCCCTGGTCAAGTTCAGTGTCAGAAAGGTTGAACACCGACCCAGTGGCTGGGTATGGGTGACACTCAGCCACTTCAATCATTAGGTTAATCTCCTGGTGGGTGGCCATCCTCTTCCTCTCCCTCTGCCCCTTTCAAAGATTCATAAGTTCATAGATTAGTACTAGGCTAACTGCCCTTTTGGGCCATTTTCATCCTAGCTAATTACCCCATGTGAGAATCAAACCCTGCACCCTGTGTCTGTAAAGTAAACACCTTAACCATTATGCCAACCTCCAATACCTGTGAGCTGGTTCAGACAGTGAGTTGCTAAATCTCTCCCTAAAAAATTTCCATTTGGTCTGGATTGTGGATGGGTCCAAAATTGTCATTTTGGTATTCCTGGTATTCTTGATTTCTCCTGTGGGCTCCTCTTGTTCTCAGTCCTCTGGGTGGGAGGGGGTCCTGTGTTATTTGGGCCTGGGTGGATACTTGTTGGTGGTCCGGTGTTGGCTTGTCTTTGTGGTGGTCTGGTGGTGGCTGGTCTTTGATCGGTGACTTCTACCAATGGCGGGACATCTGTTGGTTTTGGGGTGCTGGCGCCTGGTTCTCACTGTGGTTCTACTTGTTCTCTAGAGGGATCCAGTTGGGAAAATGGGTCCTGTGGTCTCTGGTGCCCTCTTTTCTATTTATTTATTTGTTTATTTATTTATTTATTTATGTTTATTGTTACTAGAGAAGAGGTAGGCTACCTTATTGCAAAATTGTCGACACTCTCGCCCTATTTTCCATTTCTTCCTTTTAATCACAGTGGCTACATGGTGGGATATCATGTCTTGGATCACATCCCAAAGGTAGCCAAAATGCTGGAAGTGCAGATGCTTCACAATATCAAGGTGAAGCTTCCTAATCTGTTCCACAAGATTAACCATTCTAGTTCTGTTACGGTCCACAAGCACTTTCAGCCAAGCATCATTGTATATTTGGCACAACATGTCAAAGATGGGGCTGTTCTGTTCCATGTTGTTGGGGAATTTGTACACCCATAGTCCTTTTTGTATTATTTCATCAGAGATGCATGCTGCTAGATAGTAGTTGTCGTACTCTATGCTTTTGTATAGAGTTACTAACTTTTCCAGTTTATGGATGAGGTGTTTACAGACTCCTGTGGAGATTTCTCTGATGTCCTGCTCATATCTTGTGGTCAGCCCACGGAGGTTTGAAAATGCACCTATTTCTTGGAAGGGGTTGTGTGTAATAGGGGCCAATAATTCCTCAAGTCAGTTCATGTCTGAGGAATAGTGGTGTCCTTGGGGATTCCCAATTTCTTGGTTAGTGGGGTCTGCATTCATCTTCTGATTAGCGGCTGGGGTTCCTGAGGCTTGGATGTCCTTCAGAAAGATCTGTGTCTTCTCTACAAAATCCTTAAATGTTTGGACAGTGTGGGTGAGGTGTTCTGGGATGCTGTGTGTGATCAGGTTCATCAGCTCTTGGGTGAGGCTCCTCTGTCCAGTTTGCATAGTCGGGCTGAATATATCCTGGCTGGAGCCTATTTTTGTGGACTGCATCATTCCTTCTATTTTTGTTGCTAGATACTCCTAAACGTTGTAACGTTACTAGTGCAAAATTATAAACAACTATTTAAAAACCTAAGAAACTTCTGCTATTTTGGAAGGACCATAGACGCTAGGCTATTCTCGATGTTTTGGTCAATCATTTATTAACTTAAATCACATTTTGAGTGTTTTCATTTGTTGTAAGGTTTTCAGTTGGACTTTATCAGAAAATAACATAAAAATAACCTAAATTCACCCTCCATAGAAAGAGCACCTTCCAAAATAACTACCCTGATTTCCAGAGGCAGCACCCCCCCCCCATTCATGAAGCAGAACATTGTGAAGGGGCAGTACATATGGCTAAGCAGAACTGTCAGTGAGGAAGATTCTTTCCACCTTGAATGCTAGCACCTCAAGTACTTCCTCCTGGAAAGGCATTACCCAGAGGGTCTAGTCTCCAGATTAATGGGAGTGGTAATCACAAGGAGAGAAATCCTGTACCCACCCATCCTTAAACACAGATTCCACCCCAAAGCTCAGGCACAAGAAGACACTACCCCAAGGTTTCCCTTTCCCATCTCTCTAGATGTCACCAGTGTCAAAGTCATCCTCATTAAAAACTGGACACTTATAGTGGAGGTCTAGCCCTAATCCTTGGGAACCAGCCAAAATTCTGCTACAAAAACAGGGTGCCCCTCAAAGTCACATTCAAATCAAAAAAGAGGCTGCAGGCACACACCCTCAATGCACCCCCAGACATGCACCAATGCAGGAAATGCCACTGGTGCAATTTTGTCATTAAAACTCCAATGTACTTCTCACCATCTTACATGTGGTTATTCACATAAAAAACATTTAAACTGTGAGACCCCCAATGTGGTTTACATTGCACTATGCTCTCATTGTGAAGCATACTACATTGGAAAAACCACAAGACCACTTAGGATCTAGATAAAAGAACAAGTAGAAGCCATCATGAAGTGAGACTCTTACAATGCTCTAGCCAGGCATAGTAGGACCTGCTCCCAGTTCTCCAGATTTCAATTTGCAGCAATTGAAAAAGTCATGGATCCCCTAGGGATTACTAACCCCCTTTGGAACACAGAAAACTTACTGTTAGTTAAAGAGTTAAAATGGCAGATACAATTGCGAGTAGACACATCCCCAGGAATAAATGAAAACCTGAGCATTTCCTGTGTGCTTAAATGAATTAGGTGACTTCCTAACCCACCCCCCACTCATCACACCAGTTAAATAATAACCCTAGGTTCATGGATTAGGAAAGTCCTTACCCCATCCCCCGCTCACCACACCAGTTAAATAATAAGCCTAGGTTCTGATGAAGCTTGACTGAAAACTTTACAATGAATGAAATCACTCAAAATGTGATATAAATGAATAAAAGGCTGACCAAAACACCAAAAACAGCCCAAGCAGCCTAGCGTCTAAAGTCCTTCCAAAATAGCAAAAGTTTCTTAAGGTTTTTATATATATATATATATATATATATATATATATATATATATATATATATATATATATATATATACCTATATGGTTTACTATTGAAATTCCGAATCCACTTCAGTCAACCATTCAGAATGTTGACCTGAAATGCTGAATTCAGAATTGCAAAACAGCAACCAACGCAAAAATGAATACATCGACATCCGTAGTTCAGTGTTTTCGACATAGTAGAAGGTGACATCACTCACCTCCTGCCATGCACATTAACATACCGTTACACTCTACAGTCAATGGTACATTAATCCTAAATGGGCTACTTCCCTGTTACTTACTGAACTGCAATCTCCCTGTACAATGTCGAGCACAAATACCTGAACTACACTACCCGTTCACTGTAGTGTAGTCAATACATTTTGGTTCGACATTCTGGCAACTTGAAAACTGCCATTTGACCACATGCAGGTCGACCAATGCAGTTTCAAGGTTTTTAATGTAAACCTACATATCTATACATATATATATATATATATATATATATATATATATGGTTCTAGGTTATAAGATCGATAGCTACTTTCACCAACAACAGAAACATCGACACCACATAATCGACAAACCATAACCACGACACCTCACATGCCCGACAAACAAGTAACCGACAGTCCACAAACACGAAACCCCATACACTGCACACACCACAATAACAACAATCAACTAACAAAACACATCCCCTATCCAAAAACCACACACAGAACACAAGCACACCAAAATCCTCACAAACCCACACTAAACCTCACACACACAACTATGTACAACCCTAACCCAAACCCTTACCCTAAGGTCCGTCACTATCGCACACTCAGCTAACCCACACCCTAACCCTAACTCACTTAACCCATCCCTAACCCAAAAAATAGTACTACCGCACACTTACCTAACCCGCGCCCTAACCCTAACTCACTTAACCCCCCGCTAACCCAAAATACCACTACCGCACACTTACCTAACCGTGCCCTAACCCTAACTCACTTAACCCACCCCTAACCCAAAACATACCACTACCGCACACTTACCTAACCCGCGCCCTAACCCTAACTCACTTAACCCACCCCTATCCCCACAAACTGTCACTATCCACACTTACCTTACTCGCACCCTAACGTCCGTCACCACCGCATACTCACACAGCCTTCTTTCCAAGTCACTATCCCTGGCGTCGGCGTTTTTATCCGTAGCGTCGGTCTTCCGAATGTCGATCATCTGGCGCCCGCTAATCCGTTGTCGGTGATGTCGGCTGTCGATCTTCTAACCTAGACCCATATATATATATATATATATATATATATATATATATATCTATATATCTATCTATATATATATATATATATATATATATATATATATATATATAAAACACTACAATCACCAAAGAAGAAACTAAAAAAAACTGTATAATTCAACACATCTTCTTCATCTCACTTAAAACCGACCAAATAAACTTAAGTGCTTTGGTTCTTGTTGATTATTAGAACTTCATCAGAAATACACAAACACTACTGCCTACTACTCATTTAAATACACAGTTACCATTCAGTTTGTTAAATCAATCATAATATAATTTCCTATCACTGCCAATTTAAAATGCATTTAATATTTAAATTTTCATTTGGCCCTGGAATGATGTCTGCAGTTAATCACAGCTACCATCTTAGTTCTTTAATTTCTAATAAATTATTCATTTCACCAATAAAATTTGGCACTTGTTTGAGAACTATAAAATTAAACTGTTTAAAATCAGTGCATACCAAGCTGTGCTTCACCAAGGAATTCTTATTATCCTTGTAGTTTATTGTTAAAACATGTTCTCTGTTTCTATTTGCCACAGATCTCATGGTTTTACCCACATAATAACGTGAACATGTAGTGCACACAGTCCGATATACATTACTACTATTACAATTAAATCTGCTGTTGATTATTATTAAAAAATCTTAATGCTCTTCTAAAAATTGTTTACAAACATAAATATATTGACACACCCATTTACCACAATTATGCATACCCTTAATATTTTGTTTATTCTCTATCTCTCCTTTTTCAAAAAAATTTTTGCTAAACACTTAGTCTTTCTATAACAAAAATGGGGGTAGCTCCTAAAACTTTATACAAATACTTATTACCTTTAATAATGCAATTCTCATTTATGATGTTTTTGATAGCTATCATATCATGACAAATCAGAAGCGGGAAACTATGAATGATTTCTGTATCTGACTTATCACTTCTAACAATCGGAACAAAACCAAATCTTAAAATAGGTAAGAACTTCTTATATCTCTCAGTGATGACCTCATCCTTAATTTTATTAATCATACATTCAAGATAATTTCTCTCCAAAAATAAAAATTTTAATTTATCACATTCTAATCCAAACATATAACCATTGCTGATGACCCTTGATAATCTTATAAATTGTCATTTTACAATATTATTTTTTCATAAATTTTGGATGCTGACTCTTGTAATCCAAATAATTATTCCTGGATGTTTTCTTTCTATAAATAGTGGAATGAAATATTTGATTATTTTTATCTAATGAAAGTGCTACATCTAAAAATTGTACTATTGATCCCTTATTACCTTTTGTAAATTAAAAAAACAATACGTTTTTGAATTTCTACAATAAGCAATTTCAATTCACTTTCTATGCCTTGCCAGATGAGAAATATATCATCAATAAATATTTTTTACATTGTGATCTTATCAAACCCCTTGATTTGACTAAATAGTCAATTTTCCAAGAACTAAGGACCAAATTTTCATATACTGGTGCCATCTTAGTACCCATAGCGACACTTTGTTGTTGATGATAAATCCTATTTTTAAACATAAAAAAGTTATTTAATAATAACTTGATCAAATGACATATTGTATTAATATTTCTATGGATTATAGTGAGTCAATTAAGATATTATCTCACCAATTTGATCTTTTTGTTGTGTATAAAACTTGTATATAAAGATTTGACATCCAAGGTCATGAAAAATTATCTTTGTCACTCACTCTATAAAGAAATAGTTTGCTCAAAAACAGCCATGAATATTTTACATCGAATTTTGTACTTAGGAATATTGGTTTAAAAATATGGTCAATATATCCTGCAAAAAATTATTTCTTAGTCAGTTTTAGGGCTACCACTGGTCTCAGTGGTGGATCTGTTTCATTTTTATGAATTTTGGGTATCCCAAACAGTTTACTAATCCATGGATTTTCTACATGCATTAATTTATATTCATACCATGTTAAAAAGCCTTGCTCTAATAAATGTAATAAACTAAAATTAGAAGTTATGTACCTACCATAACGTTCCATGTTAGTTGTCTTCTCTCTCCTTCTTTCTTGCTGGATGGGTTCGGAGCCGATCCTCGGCTCCGACTCGGCACTTGCTTAGCTTGAGAACTCCTTTTACCAGCTCGAGGCAACCCTATATCCCATGATGCAAGGCGGGACTACCTCAGATTTCGTTTGGTAGTTAACCTACCCTGCTAAAAGACTAACCTAGTGGAACTAGGAAAAAAAAAAAACAAGTTCTAAAACAATCAAATCTTCTATTGAAGACTCAGGAGAGAACAATGTGAGAAGAGAAACCCTTCAAGATCTGTCCAGGCCAGGGGGAAGGAGGGAGGGATGCAAGAAAGAAGGCGAGAGAAGACAACTAACATGGAACGTTATGGTAGGTACATAACTTCTAAATGTTAAGTTGTCAATCTCGCCTTCATTCTTGCTGGATGGGACCGCGCCCCTAGCATCTGTATCCCGGGTGGCTCAATGGAACAGACTCTTGAGAACTGTGGAACCAAAACTGGCTCTGTCCCTGGAGGCCAAATCTAATTTGTAATGAGAGACAAAGGTATGAGGAGTGGCCCAAGTAGCTGCTGCACAAATGGTATCAATGGGTAGCCTATCCTGAAAAGCTGTAGAAGTGGATAGACTCCTGATTGAGTGTGCCTTCGGTTTAGAGGGTAGTTGCTTGCCTCTGAGCGAATACACATAAGAAATGGTGGAAGATAACCATCTGGATAAGGTCACTTTTGATACTGGGAGACCTTTCCTGTTTTCTGCATAGGAGACAAATAATTGGTCTGATTTCCTGAATTGTTTAGTTCTATGCAAATAATACCTGAGCTGACGATGGACGTCCAAAAAATGAAGCTTTTGTTCAGCTCTGTCAGAATAGTTTGGGAAAAAAACTGGTAGATTGATGGATTGATTAATATTAGTTTGAGAAACAACTTTGGGGAGAAAGGATGGATTTGTTCTCAAGGATACCCTGTCCTTGTGAAAAACCAAGTAAGGGGGACAGATGCAGAGAGCTTGAATCTCGGATACCCTTCTTGCTGAAGTGACAACCAGTAAGAATATAGTTTTCCAGGTCAATAACTTCAAGGACATGAAGCAGACGGTTCGAAGGGTGGTAAAATCACGGATGCTAACATTAAATTCAGATCCCATTGTGGAGGAGGATGTTTTATTGGCGGCTTCAGGAGAAAAACTCCTCTCAGAAAGGCTTTGCATAGTCTGTGTGACATAATGTTTTGATCTTGCAAGCCAACATGATATTTGGAAATAGCCGCCAGTTGAACTTTAACTGTTGATGAAGAAGATCCTGACTGAAAAACTTCAGCTAGAAAATCTAAAACAGAATGCACAGGTGCAGTAAAGGGATCAATGTGCCTGGAGTTTGCCCAAAGGGAAAAACGTCGCCACTTGCTAGCATAAATCGTTCTGGTGGACGACTTCAAAGAAGCTATTAAGATATCTCTGACAGGATCAGAGATCATAGGAAGCCTGGCTAGGGAAGGAAGTGGAGCAACCAAGCAGTGAGGTTGAGAGAACGAATGGCCCGGTGCAGTTGACCCGATTGGTGGATCAAAAGATCCGGAACTGGGTCCAGATGCCAAGGCTGCACCAGGAGGTGACGATGCAGAGTCGGAAACCAAATTTGCCGAGGCCAGTAAGGGGCAATGAGAATCAACTTGGCCCTCAAAACGGTAGCTTTCTGAATGACTTGTGGAATCAAGGGGAAGGGAGGAAAAGCGTACAGAAGTCCCCGGGGCCAATCCTGGGTTAGAGAGTCTCTCAGGGGTTGGCCTGGTAGGGGAAAAAGGGTGAAGAAGTCGGGGCATTTGTTGTTTTGGGGTGTAGCAAAAAGATCGCAACAAGGGGTGCCCCACTTCAGAAATATCTGGTCCACTATAGATTGATTGAGAGACCACTCGTGAGGCATGAGAATGGCTCTGCTCAGCCTGTCCGCCAAAAGGTTGGACCTGCCGGGGATGTGCGTTGCTATCAGAAACCGATGAGAGAAGATTGCCCATTGCCAAAGTCTGAGAGCTTCTCGACACAACGGATAGGACCTGGTCCCGCCCTGCTTGTTGATGTACCAGACCACAGACATGTTGTCCGTTTGCACTGCAATAGTCCCCGCGGGAAGAAAGTCGTTGAGGGCTTGCAACGTTAAAAGCACCGCTCTCATCTCCAGGACATTTATGTGCAGATGGTATTCTATGGGTTGCCATGTCCCGTGGACCATCCTGCCCTGATAATGCCCCCCCCACCCGATCAGAGAGGCATCCGTAGTGACTGTGGCAACCGGAGGAGGGGGAACAAATGGTCGGCCCTGATGCAGAAGAGGGGAAGATATCCACCAGTTTAGATAAGTCCTGCACGATTGTGTAACTAAGATTTCGTGTCTCATAGGAAGGCTGTGGAATGACCACTGAGTGAATAACATCCACTGCAGAAGACGCATATGGAAGCGAGCCAGTGGTAGAAGAACAATGGCCGCAGCCATAAGACCTAGAACTTTCAGTATCAATCTGGCTTTGACTTTGCTGCTCTGCAATAAAATCCGAACGTATTTTTGGACATCCAGAATTCTCTGATCTGTTAGTCTGGCTAACAAACTGACGGTGTTTAATTCTGCACCTATAAAGGTGATAGATTGGCAAGGCAACAGAGAAGATTTTTCGAAATTCACTGAAATTCCCAAACTTTTGCACAGCTGCAGAGTGTAGTCTCTGCTCTGAAGAAGCTGATGCTTGGTGGTGGCGGAGAGGAGCCAGTCGTCCAAATAAGGAAACACCTGGAATCCTTGACGTCTCAGATGAGCTGTGACCACTGCCATGCATTTGGTAAACACTCTGGGGGCTGAAGTAAGGCCAAAGGGCAGGGCTCTGAATTGATAATGACTGGTCCCTAGCCGAAAGCGGAGAAACCTCCTGGAGCGCCTGTGTATTTTTATGTGATAGTACGCGTCCTGAAGGTCTATCAAGCACATCCAGTTGTCCTTGCCCAGAAAGGGCAGAATGGACTGAAGCATGACCATCCGGAATCTTGCCTTCTTGACAAATCTGTTTAGATTGCTCAGGTCTAAAATTGGTCTCCAATCTCCCGTCCTTTTGGGGACCAAAAGAATCTCGAGTAGACGCGGATCCTACTTGGTCTGCTGGAACAGTCTGGACGGCTCTTTTTTCTAGGAGCTTTGAAACCTCCTGTTCTGCCAAATCCCTTTGACCGGGTGAGATGTCTGGAAGGGATTGGTGAGGTACGGGATACCTTTCGAAGGGGATTTTGTAACCCTCGGATATGATCGACTGTACCCACATATCTTGTGAAAGGGAACGCCAGGCTACTAGGTACAGCGAAATCCTTCCCCCGACTGCCTCTAAGGGTGGACAGTCGGGCAACACCTCAGGGATGCTGAAAGGGCTTCTCAGGAAGATACTCCCTGTTGCCCTGGTTCTGAGGACCCCCTCTGCCTCTAGGGTGGCGTCTATTATTGTTACCCCCTCTGCCTCTGGGGGTAAACTGACCACGTGTGTCTGGCGCTGCTCCTTGGGCTTTACGGAACCACATCTTTCCTCCCTTCTGACCCTTGGGATAGGGTCTAGAAGGGGTGGAAAAATGGACTCCAACGGCAGAAAGAGTTTTGCCGTCTTGCTCACACCTGGTCAAGGTTTCCTTCACCTGAGGTCCGAACAAAGCCGAACCGTCAAAGGGGGTATTGGTGAAGGACGCCTTAAAGGGGTCCGCAAAATTACAAAGCAGCATCCAGGCTTGACGTCTAAGAGCCACTCCTGTGCCTGCGGCTCTGTTCGCTCCATCGGCTGCATAGGATATGAGCCGCATGGAGGAGTTGGTTAAATAATTTAGGATTGCTAGCTGTGAGGCAATCTTGTCTTGAGCCCCAGCAGCTGAAGGATCCTGAACCACTTCACCTAGTTCCTTGAGAATATCTCTTTGAAGTCTGGTGAAGTGACAAAGGTAGTTCAGCGAACGCATAGCAAAGGTCGCTGAAGAAAACATCCGCTTGCCATACCTGTCCATGGTCCTAGAATCTTTGTTAGGAGGATGGACAGGCACTGAAGGATCCACAAGTTCCTTCTTGGTGGCCGCCGCCACCACCATAGCATCCACAGAGACGCCCCTAGAAAGAAACTGCTTGTCTGAAGGGGCCGTAATAAATTTGGATGGTCTCCTGGGGACCGGTTCCACAGAATCTGGAGCTGCCCATGCCTTCCGAGCCACTACCTGCATAAGTTGGTCGAAAGGCGGAGACACCCAGGAGGTGGAGGGTCGGGATCCAAAAGCCTCCAGGTATACCGACTCATCCTCGGAGGGGTCAATGGAGGGCCAATTCCCCCTCTGTTTGAGGAGCTCAAGGATGTCTGAAAAGGAGACATCCTCAGAGGGGGACCGTGGGGAACCCTCCGACTCATCTAAGTCGGTATCAGATGTTGTAGACTCAGGGGAGTCTGTGTGTTTCCTCTTACACGCCCTCTTCCGAGGGGGTTCCCCTGCAGGATCAGGAGAAACCTCGGAAGAGGAAGTTATTCCCAATGGGGAAACCTGGGGCGATGGATCCCTGGGCCTGGGAGCAAGAGGCTGGCAAGAGACATCCACAGGCACCGAAGAGGGGGGAGCTAAAGGGATGGACCGTTGACCTGGCTCAGGTGCCAGGACACTCCTCATCACCTCAAAGGCTCCTCTCCCCGGGAGGCCAGAATATTCCTGTTCCGAAGAAATAGGAATTCCCGGCTCCACTGAGAGAGAAGGCTCCGAGGCCGATGTCGGTGCCAAGCTTACCAAAGCCGAAGCCCCGAGAGGGAGAGCGGGGTCGGACAAGGGTCCGATGCCACTAGCCCCCTCGGAGCCGACAAGGGAAACTCGACGACCGGATCCCTCCAAGGAAGGTCTCATGGAGGAGATCGGAGCCGAAGACGACGGAGCCGAAAGGGGATGTGTCGGTTCCGGCGCCGACACGGTCGCTGTCCCGAGAAGCTCCGGCTCCGAACTCTGGAGGGGAGTCGGAGGAGGAAGTTCAAGGGGGAGAGCAATAGCCGAAGTCTGCTGAGACGAGCTATAGAGCATTTGGGCTAGTGCCTGTGACTTCAACAGCCTGCTTACCACCCTCTCTAAATCATGGTCAGACAGCCTGGAAGATCTCGAAGATCGGCTCCGATGACTCCATTCCGACAAAAGAGGAGACCCCGGAGCTGAGTGGATAGATTCCAAAGAAGGGGACCGAGATCTCTTCTTGGACAAAGCCATCGGAGCCGACGTCCTCTGGGTTCCAGATGGAGCCGAAGGCTTCTCTGCTCCGATACTGGATAATATGTCGGCTCCAGCCGGAGCCGACAAGGCAACAGTAGGTTGAGTGTCGGAGCCGGTCGTAACCGACACTACCACCTCAGAAGAAGAAAGATCGGCTCCGGCCGGAGCCGATCTCGACTCCGAAGGAGTCGGAGCCACCGGGGAAGGCTTAACTGCTGTAGCCTGAACCTTAGGTGGCTTTGAAGGTTTACTCGACCCAGTTTTAGTGGGTGAACCTTCTGGCTTTAGTAAGCCACGGAGGATCAGTTTGTTCCTCCTCTCCTGCAGGACTCTCTGGCTAAAAGAGTGACATATGGCACAGGAGTCCTGCAGGTGTAAAGGCCCCAGGCAGTAAACACAAGAAGTGTGACCGTCTGTCAGAGACATTTTGTGACAGCACGAGTCACACTTCTTGAAGCCTGAGACCTTTCCTTCCTTAGACATAGTCCAAGTAAAAAAAAAAAAAAAAACAACACTCACACACCCCAAACAGTCACACTGTTAATCCCAACAAAACACACACACAGATAGGGATTAAGAAAAGAATCCAAGGCCTAACTGAAAAAATTAAACTTTACAATAACTAGAAAGTTTTTAAATATATGGGGAAATAGGGTGGGCTGTAGAAACACTACACACTATGATATGGAACAAGGGAGAGACAAAACCCTGACTAAATGTTTGAAAATTCAAACTTACCTGAGCTGGCAAAAAAGAGACCTCTTCGCAAAGCGGCAAACGAGATCTGAGGTAGTCCCGCCTTGCATCATGGGATATAGGGTTGCCTCGAGCTGGTAAAAGGAGTTCTCAAGCTAAGCAAGTGCCGATCCGAACCCATCCAGCAAGAATGAAGGCGAGATTGACAACTTAACATTCAATATTTTTAAACTTTAACAATTCATTTCTTGATATAATCTTATAACAACTGTCATTCATTAACAGTTCTTTCAGTTTACTAATGTATTTTTCTTGTTCCATAATAACTAGTCCTGTCCCTTTATCTGTTTTCATAACCCTAATATTATTATTATTATTATTATTACTAATCTCAAACAATGCTATTCTTTTAGCTGCAGACAAATTAAGCCACGTATAATCATTTTTTATTTGTTTAAATAAAAGTCTAAAATCATTTTCACAAGCCTGAACAAATATATCTAAATTGCATTTAAAGCTGGATAAAATTATCTTTTTTTCAGAACATTTGTTTCAATGATTTCATTGCTTTATACATCATTCAATATATATATATATATATATATATATATATATATATATATATATATATATATATATATAAATTAATTTTCTAGTGAACAATTGGATATCTATTAAAATGCCCACTGTATTTGCTCATTGGGTTAGAATAAATGATAAGCCCTGTGACAACCCTCCACAGGCCCAATAATCAAGAAGCCTCAATCCTCACCACTGACAACAGTGGGGGACGTTCACTGAGAGGATGAAAAGTACAGACACAATATTCCCAGATGCATCTCTCTGCATCAAGTGCAATTTCCCATAAGAGTGCACAGAGACCATAGTCAGTCCAGGGCTGGTTTCTCCCTCTTTCTCCAGATCCCCAATAAGAATCCCCACTGGCACAGCTATAGAGTTGAGATCACAGCTGAATGACCAAGCCAAGACCTGTAGCACCCTCTTTGTCTAACCAGTGCTTCATGCCCCTGCCCAAGTAGCTGACACACAAACTCTTTGACCTCTTCCATTTCCTCTCATTGATGATAAAAAATCATTAATGCTGGTATGAGTGGTCAAAAAATATTATTTGTAGATGGATTAACAGCATTATTATTTTCTATTGGAAATACTACATTACTGGGTGAACTATTTCCTACTAAATTAACATCACCATTGTCCATAACCTTTTGATTTAATGCAGGGGATTCATCCAAAGAAAACAAGGATGCACTTGCATAGTTAACACTACTAAGCATATACATATACAAACACACATACACACACATATATATATATATATATATATATATATATATATATATATATATATATATATATATATATATATAAACTATATACATACATATATAAATTTTCAATGCCCTGTCTAAATTACCCTACCTAGTAAGAATATCACCTCAGGTCTCTTTTAAAAACAGCCTGTTTGCCTACTGGAGCAAACCCAGTCAACGAAGTGTAAAAAAATAAATAAATATTTATAATACTTGTGAATAAGGTGTGGCGTGATGACACCTCTATTTACATCTTATTAATGCTCTTTCCTGCTTATTTTCCTATGCTGGTTTATTGAAAATTAGAGGTAATGCTGCATAAACCTGCACAACAAAGTTGTATGAATCACTTTTGTGCAGTGTTTACTCTGATGTATGTAACACTATGCAGATCTGACCTGATTTTTTTTTTATGAGCTGTGCCCATTGTATTTGTTTGCTATAGTGTTATTATGCCATCATTTTTAATACTTCAGCATGTACTTTTACCAGCATTCAGGGTGTAAGTAGCAAGTCATTCCGAAAGTGAATCAGTGAAGTGTTGGATTCAGAAATCCATACAAATAATGCACAAGCCAGTTTTGGACAGGTCTACTTAATGCAACACTGGTCTCTGACTAACAGACTGGTGTAACACCTCAGTAGTAAGAAGGCTGTTGTATGCATCACTACACAGGTCTTGCTATCCAAGGCTGCATGTATGTGTGGAAGTCTAGGGGTTCAGCTAATGCTAACCAGTCATGTATACTTCTCTCAAGCTTTTTGCCAGGATCAGAAAATTGTGACACAGTGATTCAAAGACTATCTCTGCCATGCTGTTTGGAGAACTAAGCAAAAATCATCTACACCATCTTTTGAAAAAATATACTCTTCAGTCCTTTGATTAAAGCAGGGTAATTAACCTTTCATGAGGTAAGCTCTTTCTGTGTGTGTGTGTGTGTGTGTGTGTGTGTGTGTGTGTGTGTGTGTGTGTGTGTGTGTGTGTGTGTGTGTGTGTGTGTGCTGTTTGTAGGTACCTGTACAACTTTGTTGCCTGGGTGGGTAGGAGGAACATGAGTGCTGCTGCCTGTAACAGAGTAGTTTTCGATTGAGAGATATAATGAGATGCTAATGAACAAATTCTCTTTACAGCTTTATCTAGTCTCTAAATCACATTATATTGCCATTTTACTGTTGGGCAATGTGGCATTGCCCACATAACACTGGCAGTAATATACTTAGTGATTCCAAGCCAATGTCTGTTATATAAACCCAGTTTTCTACTCCACAGATACTTTCAGACGCTCTCTCTTGCTTTCTCTTTGTTCACTATAACACATCATTGATATTTTTTGTCAAAATGTTTGTAGAGTGTCATAATCAAAGTGAGGCACCATAATTTATTTGTGAATGTTCAAATTACAGTGCAAATCCCATTGGAAATAAGGGTATATTTTATCAAACTTACTGAATGTGTCTATTTATGGACAGTGAGCTGAAAACATCAGTCTGTTATTAATAAAATTACAATTTATTTGTTATATTCAAAGAATGGATGAGAAGGGAAAAACTGGGGTGACTGCAATACAGATAGTTGGTAGTGTGCTAATTATGGTGGGGAGAAAAACAGAGGAAAAAGAAAGAGAAGAGATGTGGAACCACCAAAACAATGGAGAAAGGGAGTGAAAGGGCATTGTAGATTTAACTTATAGGGGCCTTGAGAGCAGAAAATGATGTATAGCAATGGAAAAACTGAGATAGTCGTAAACAGAAGAGGAAGGATGCCAGTGGGAGAGGTAGAGTGGGAAGAAGTCATAGTATTGTTGTTCTCATTTAAATTCATCTTCCTAGTCCTGGACCAGAAACTGACACTAGGTCACTGCAAGTTCTACATGCTGAGTAGTCTTACAAATGAAGGAAAAATAAATATGACTAGAAATGGAAGTGTGGTGTGGTATGGGGGATGGGCGTACATGTGCTGAGTGTTTAGAGAGGGAAAAACAATATGGCAACACTCTAAAGAGTAAATTAAGAGTCTATTATGAAGTGAAGCTATGTGAAGACAGGAGTACCTTGACAAAGTGAAGAAGAGCAGAAAGTGGGTGGTTAAGGGAGTCTTATAGGGTGAAAGAAAGGCATGAAATGATAGAAAGTCCTGAATGAGGGGAAAAGACCATGGGAGAGAAGCTACAGGACATAAGAGCTGTTAGAAAGCATGATATCAAATGCTGAATGTTTTCTTAATGATGTGAACATTGATATATACATGATAATGTCAATTAGTTACAGTACAGAATATGTTAAAAATGTTGGAATTAGGCTGTACTGTCAGTATTCTTTGGTGCACCTAGATGGACTACATATGTCTGCATTTTTATTGCATTGCTATAACTTTGTTAAACCAATAAAAGTTGTGTACACTAAAAGTTACTGTAGAAACAAAAAGTAAAAAAAAATAAAAATAGGCCAGTCTGCAGTAAATGTAGAGCATTATTCATTTGTGAGTACTCATGGAGATCTAAACCAAACAACAGAAAGAAGGAAACAGATAAAGAGCTAGATCTTTTGACACATTGTGTTAATTGTGCTATGGTGATATACTCTCCAGTAGTTAATAAACTATAGTTTTAGGCAATATGAGACACTTTTTAGTTTTGGCATGTATCTGAAAAACCTTGTAAGAATGTCACTTGACAGTATTTAGAGATCAGCACATCCTGCAAGCATAAACCCTTCATTAAAAATACCATCCCACCTATTATTCTATACAAAGAGTAGCCATTGCCTAAAATGATACCAATGAAAAATCGGTTCACTTTTTACAGATAAAACATAGATGGTATTGAAAAATGCAAGCATATAATAATCAAGGGAATAATTACATATGAGTTATAGTTGTTATTCCACATAACTTTTCTTGACTATGAAAAATTGTTCTTCAAATAATATTTAAGAAAATCTAAGCTCTGTTTGAAAAGAATCAACAAGAAAAAAATCAAGAGCAAATATCATAAATCTTTTATGTATCTGAATGTATAGTGGGTATAATAAGGAATATGCAGTAAAATAGTTTATCAATAATTCAGCTACAGTTCTGTGTAGCATTCAATTCTGTCTGCAAAGTAAGGATAAATAAGAAAAAAATGTGACCCATACTGCTGATGGGGCTAGAATTTCTGAAACACTAAAAGGTATTGATGTATCATGCTAGCCACCTTACAATGGAAAGAAAATTATTAACTATTACATTGAATTAAAATATTGATACTACAGCTTTATAAGCAATTTAATGATGCAGACAAGTACTTTAGGAGTTAAACAATTAATGTAATCCCAAATGTTCTTGCCTTTATTTGTAATTTATGGCAGCAGCATGACTGTAAAATGACCTACTTTAGCCATTAAAAATGCATGTGCATTACTTCTACAGCAAGTTGCTATAGCCACACAGAATTACATCTTTTTTATAGGATAGATAATATAATAATTATTACTGCATATAACCAGGAATAAATATTTTTCATTTGTGTATATAGGATTCCACCATAATCTTAGTATATTAGTTTAAGTGAATTCTTATATAACATCTTTCTTTCTTAATTTTGCATTATATGCATCGCTGAGTTACTTGATCAGATTTATAATATACCTTATAAGTTACTCTTCTGTGTATTAAACTTGATTAAGTTCCTTTTTTATCAGATTGCATTTCTAGGCATTATTAATACAGTTATATTTTAATGTATATAGTTAATTTGGTACTTATGTATTATCGCAACCAGATTTTTGTGCTAACAGCGGTTGTTTCCCGGTCAGTAAATATATTCGTAAATGTGCTTGAGATGGAATACAGTGTGTTTTCTTTAACAAAACAGGTTGCTTTCCGGAGGGCTAGCAACACAAAGTACACAACATACTGTTGTTGTTTCTTCGTGCTCTTTACTGGCAGCGTGTCACTTCTTGCAAGGCTGCCCACTGAACATTCTTTGTCAGCCAATGGTGTGAAATAGCCATACATACAGTTGTGAATCACAGTTGGGAGTGTGGAAGTTAACGTAAGCCTTACTGGGTACAAGTGACTTTGCCCGAAATTTCGGAAGGTAAACAAGCTTGAAAATCTGATTCCTGCTTTGTGACATACTGTCCTCATCCCCATGTTATACTTTACATCCTCAAAGATGACATCCCCCTTTTAAAATACTCTCCCTGGTGTGAGTTTCACTTCTGGGTGCGTAATGGCTTTCAGGAAGTAATGGCAAATGACAACAACCGGCTGTCCCAGCTCTGCGAAAAGTAACTTCTTCACCGTGTTACAACCTTTTATTTTGGTGTCTCCTGTTGTGTATGTCTGCCTGTCTGTCAGTAGCCCCTGTTATCTGTTCTTCATATATCTTTGCAGCCACTGTGAAGTGCCCAACCAAGAAACTGCAAACATAACCGGCATAGAATCTGGTTGCGAGAATTCGTATCAGCAACACCTTCACTAAAACATTAATTTTTAAATTTTTGAAGTTATAACCCTGCCTAAATAAACTTCAGTATAAAAGAAAACAGTGTCTGTTTGGTTTTCTTTGTATTTTCGGTACCATGTAGACATTGAAAAGCAAATGGTATTACCACAAAAATCTGGTTATGATAATACGTAAGTACCGTTAATTTAAACATACAATGTTCTCAAAATGAAAATAATACTCACTTGGATTTAGAAACATTTGACATATAGTGGAGGCAATTCTGAGTGACAAACTGCATTGTGTGGGGTTTCCATACTAAGTACACTTTTTTGCAACTCAATTTGCACTGTGCTGTATTTATATATTTGCTTTATTATTTATATATTTGCTTTATTGTTTCTTTCCTTTGTTGTTGTCTGCATTCTTTGTTTTTCCCATTCACCCTCCCAAGTGTTGTTGTAGTTTTAAACTTCACGGCTTTGGATTTGCCCCGCCCCTGCTGTAAATCTGATTTTGGTCACTGCTCCCAGTCCAATCTCATTTGATCACTCAGCATAGTGCAGTGAGATTATCTGGGTAGGACTACCCCCTTGCTACTTTAACTTTGAACATTCCTCCCTGTCCTGTCTCATCAGCTCAGTGTACTAAGTAGAGAGAGAGCATTTAAGCAGGCCAACCCCCTTAGTTCCCTAATCTTGAACTATCTTCTGTTTTCTCCCTCTCCACTTAAAAAAAGTTACACTTTATCCAGCTGCTTTTACTGTAGTTGTGTTCTTCGTACTTTATTACCTTATTTTTGCTGTATGCTCTTAAGTGTTCAAGTGCTTTTATTCTGCAGCATTTATTATTGCTTGTTAGTAGCCTAATTAAATTTATCTGTTATTCTAAACATTTTAAGTTTTGGCCTTAGCACTTGTGCTTCAGGCCAGTTACTTTACATTTAAGAAGGTTCTTGTGGTCTAAACCCTTGTGGACAAACCCTTAAGAAAACCCTCTCTCCATAAGTCTGCCCAAGCATTCGGAACACTATGTCTGGACAATTCCCATCACTTTCTCCTGCCAGCCTGGTCGACATGGGCATATTGAGACAGTGTAGCAACTGCCTCATGTTTACTGATAACCCTCTTCTCCTAGCACATAATTCTTCCATATGTGAGAAATGCATGTACATCAGTAACCTGGAGTCCATGCTCTCTTGCTCCACTGTCAGTAATCCTGACAAAGAGGAGATTGCCAGCACAAACACCACACCACTCACATCACATACCTAAACACAACACACATACACCCATGAAAAGGTCCTCAATAAAAACTTACCTAAACAGCAGAGACCTCCTAAACACACTAACAAACATTCCACACACACCAAACATATCACACACAGCAGCCCATAAAGCAAATAAATAAACCATCACAGCTCACAAGACATAACAATAAACCAAACACACTAATCATTGGTGACTCAGTTGTGAGACACACTGATGTCCCCCTCACCAGGCTTGATAAGGAGAAGGTCATGGTCAGTTGTCTGTCTGGTGCCAGAATCCACCACACCACACACACACACACACTTAAGTCTCTGCACAATAATTACAAGTATGACTCTGTCATCGTACATGTTGGTGTGAATGACTTAAGACATACCTCCCTGGACTATATGAAGAGAGACATGATTGAACTCTCAGAGTATGTGTTCCAGGCAGGTATGACCCTAGCCCTAAGCAGCATCCTACCTTCACCAAGAATGATACCACAATACCAACAAAAAATAATTGACTTCAACAATTGGCTTAGTTTCTGGTGTCATTCCAAGGGGATCCAGTATTTGCCTGGGATGACATGGTCGACAGGCCTCAATGCTTTGCCAGAGATGGCCTTCACCTGTCACCACTTGGTTTCCGGATCATGGCCAAGGCTCCCACCTCCCCCATTGTGCCTTTTTTAGGCAATGTCCCGAAGACAAACCTTCCAACATAAAAGATATATCAAAAAGCAAATTGAAAGTCATGCTGCTTAACGCTAGGAGCCTAAACCTGAAAATTGACTCACTGGAAGCCCTCCTTACACTAGAAGAAGCTGATGTCTGTGCAGTCATGGAAACTTGGTTCAGGGCTGTGGAGAGCACCTCTGCCTTACCAGGCTACACCTCATTCCACACATTCTGACCCCAAAATGAGGTCGGGAAGACAAAGGGTGGTGGAGTCTCTATCTTCATCAAGGACAAGCACACCTCCAGACTGGTTTGCCAGCATGATGCACTGGAACTACTCCAGGTACAACTGACAGTTGGGAAGATGCCCATCCAAGTTATAGCTAGCTATAGACCCCCCTCCATGACTCGGGACACCCACTCCTTTTACCTGGATCTACTAGACTCCATCAAGGTACCCCTTAACACTCTTAGCCTTGGTGACTTCAACTACCCCACCATAGACTAGGTGAACTATTCTTGCACTAAAGCACTGTCTCAACAATTCCTCAACTTCATCAATTATAATGCACTAGATCAGCCTGTCTCATCCCCCACAAGGGGAGATAACATTCTGGACTTGGTTCTCACCAACATAGGTGACCGCTGCACCACTCCCATAGTATGTCCTTCCCTGGTTAGATCAGATCATCGGACTGTCTCATTTGAAGTTTCTATCCCAGCCAGCCCTCCCCAGCTGAAATAAAGCTAAAAAACTTCTCAAAAGCTGACCACAACCTCCTAAGGGAGGGTATCTGTAGCTTCACACCACTCCCCCCCGAGGATGCAGACAACTATGCTGAACAGTACACCAATGCAATTTATAAGCACTTGCACAACTGCATGAACTCTGCCATATCAAACAGAAATAAAATCTGCTCCTCAAGGAAACACAAGCCTATTTGGTGGGCATCCTCTATCAACAGGCTTTACAACAAAAGGAAGAAACTGTTGTCCAAGGGTAAAAGGGAACAAATTCCAGATTGGAAAAACTCCCTCCTTAGCATCAACAAGCAAATTAGATCACTATTGAAAACCTCCAAGGCCAATTATGAATGGAAACTAGCCTCCATAACAAAGGGAAACCATAAAGTCTTCTTTAGTTATGTCAGGAACCTTAGTTGCAAAGCCCAGGTTTGTTCTGAATTAGTATTTCACAGTATCACTTACACTGATCCTGTTGACTTAGCAAACCTGCCAGCAGGCAGGTTCAGTGCAAACTTCACCCCCCTGCCCCCCCCAAAGGCCCTTATGACATCCTCTATACTTGTTCCGCACCTCACATCTCTGTAGATCAAGTGTTACAGGCTACATCCAAGGCAAAAAATACAGCTTCTATGAGACCTGATAGTATCCCAGGATGTATTCTGCACCATCTCCAGCAAGAACTGGCTACGCCATTGAGCACCCTATTCAACCACAGCTAAGTACTGGCTTCATTCCAGCAGAGTGGAGAATCGCCATTATCATCCCCTTGCACAAAGGTGGTGCCACTACTGACCCTGGAAACTATCGCCCCATTAGGTTGACAAGTATGATCTGTAAAGTCATGGAGCATATTATTATGGATCTCATAAACAAGGACATAGGCACTCTCCAAGCACCTGACCCCTCCCAGTTCAGATTCGTCAAGGCCAGATCTTGCCTGTTGAACCTGGTTGACTTCTTTGAGACTGTCACCAAGGCCCTGGATGAGGGAAAGTCAGTACATACAAATTACCTTGACTTGGTCAAGGCCTATGACACAATCCCCCACTTGGGCATCATCGAAAAGCTAACACAATTTGATGTAAATCCCTATCTCATCGGGTGGGTGGCCAACTGGCTCACTGACAGGGCCCTCAAAGTCAAAATAGGCATCTCCACCTTCGACAGCAGACCTGTCACTAGTGGAGTTCCCCAGGGATCTGTCCTGGGACCTCTGCTGTTTGGCATCTATTTCTCGGAGGTACAGACAAAGGCAAAAGGCCTGTGGCTGACCAAGTTTGCCGACGACTGTAAATTGGATGCTATTACTGACTCCCCAAATGATGTTAATATACTGCAAGAGGGTCTCACAGCAACTAATGACTGGTGTCAAAGTCATGGCCTCAAGCTAAATGCAAAATAATATATCATACCCTTTGGCAAAAACATGACCCCTACTGATTACCACATCAACGGCAACCCCCTAAGCACACAACTTGTGGTGGGAGACCTGGACACTCAGGTTGATAACAACCTCACATTTGACCATCATGTAGCGGCAGTGGTCAAAAAAGCCTTTTACTTGGTTCATCTCATAAGTAAAGGAATTGCATCCAGTAAAAAGGAGGTTATTACCTCTCTATACTCCTCTCTCAATAGATCATTAATTGATTATAACGTCCCATTTGGGATGTACCTCTCCAAACATCTGCACCAACAGGAAAAGCCACTGAAATACCTCACAAAGAGAATCCATGGCCTCCAACACCTGTTCTATGCAGACAGGCTCAAATCACAATCACTCTACTAGGTATAGTACAGATTGCTCAGGGGTGATCTGCATCTTGCCTACAAGGCAATCTTGGACCCTGCCCTACTAGAGATGGTCCATATCCGTAAGTCTAACTTCTCACGCACTACTCGCTCAAAAGGCCTAAACCTAATATGTGATATTAACAAAACCGGCTGGAGAGACACATTTCTCTCCCAGAAGCTGCCCCGTCACTGGAACAGACTTTCCATACACATCAAACAGAGCACCTTGCTGACCCTCTTCAAGTGCAACCTTGATGAACGGATGAGAAACCACAAATTCATCTCAGGGGTTCCACCTGTGTCCCTCATTGACAGGGATGACAGGTGCTGACTGAGGTTTCTTTTTGAGGACAAACTCTTGTCTAGGCTTGTAAGGACCCCAGAGTCATTAGCCTAGTAACCTCCTATGATACACTGACCTCAACAGTGGAGGGTGAGCAACATAACTGCTCTATAATGACATTGTAATCAGTAAAGTACAGTTGTGTAAGTTGCACTTACCCATAACAGTGGATGTTTGAATTCTTCACTGATGCAGTAGCCTATGGGTTGTATACTACCAAGGATACAGCAACTGGCTAGCTTCCAAAAGCATTCATTCCCTCCTATGCTGTTACTGTAGCTTTTTATAGGCTAAGTCCTTTTTGGGGGAGCTATATAAATGGCCAGAGTAAATCTTCAGGATTTTCCCCCATCCAAAATATAGGGAACTCATCCAGAAATAAAACCAAGATAAAATAAATAAAATCTAACTTTGTATCAAACTAAAATTATATGCAGGAAGGGGGAGGTGGATGATTGCAGCTTCTACAGCAGTGAAGAATTTGAACATCTACTGTTATGGGTAAATGCAACTTACACAACTGTACAGCAGTAGCCTTTGTGTAGACTACCATAGGTTATCCAACCTGGAAGGAAGAAGGATAAGGGTCCAGGAGCCCATGAAGAATGTTCCTTGCAATGTCTGCTGTGGATCTGGAAAAAAAAATCCAGTTTGTATTGCTTTTTAAATGTATGGATAGAGGACCAGGTTGCTGAGTCTAGAATGCTTCTAAAGTCCCACCCTTTCCAGTATGTCATTCTAGAATCTTGGGTTTTAGTAGAATGTTCCTTAGCACTGCTAGAATAGGTTTTCCATGGTAAGAGTAACAAAACACAGTAGCAGAAGACAGCCACCTGGTAATAGTCTGCTTAGACACAGGTTGACCATTCTTAGTCCCATAATAGAAAATAAATAGCTGATTAGCTTTTCTGAAGGACTTAGTACTGTCAAGAAAGTACCTGAGTTGCCTACGCACCTTGAGAGTGTACAAAATCTTCTCTCCCTTGTTATTAAGATCTAAATAAAAAAACAGGGAGATTCATGGCTTCACCCATTGTAAACTCTGAAACAACCTTGAGTATGAAAGAGGGATTTGTGCCCTGACTTTGTGAAAAATAGATAGGGTTCTCCCACTATTACAACTTGCACTCAGACACTCTTCCTGCAGATGTCAGAGCAATAAGAACAGATGTTTTCAAAGTGATAACCCTTAAGTCAACCTGACAGGCAGGTTCAAAGGGTAACATGCTTAGTTTTTCCAGCAAAAAATTAATATCCTAATGAAGAAGAATCTGTCTATGGGGAGGTCTCAGGTACAAAAGAAATAGCTGCTGTAGCTGCTTTAAGATGCAAAAAGAGATGTTTATTAGTGAGTGGCTTTATGCAGTTTATCTACCTTTGTAGATACTGATGGCTGAGAATCAGGAGCATCACAGGCAGCATTAAAAGCATCCTACAAAACTGGCAGAATGGTAGGAATGGGTGCAGTATGTGGGGTTTCTTGCTGAAATAATTCATAATATCTGCCAAATTCAGGGGAACATCCATCTGCTCCTAAGAAAACATACTGTGAATCTAGAGACAGTCTCAGAAAAGGAGAAAGCCTCCATTTGTACAGTTTCAGGCTTCACTTCTAAAAAGTCGAGATGTTAAGTTGTCAATCTCGCCTTCATTCTTGCTGGATGGGTTCGGAGCCGAGACTCGGCCAATACTAAAGCTCGAGAGCTAATTCCACCGGCTCGAGGCTCCCCTATATCCACAATGCTAGGCGGTAACTACTCAGATCTCGTTTGCCGCTATAGCTGACAAGGTGCTTTTCTACCGGCTCAGGCAGGTGAGTTAGACTTTTATCTTATTAGGTACTTCTTAAACCCCCTTTTTTGTTGTGATACCATAACTTTTTACTTTCATTAAATATTTAGATAAATCTACCCCTGTTTGTCGAGTCTTTTTTCCCTTTCTTCCCTTATCTTGTAGGCCTTCGGCCCCTACCCTTCCCCCAGTCCATTAGTGACTAAACTAGTTCTTTTCTGTTAAGGGCTTGTGTGTGTGTGTTTGCGGCTTGCTTTAGCCTTAATAATTTAATTTAATACTTTTTTCTGTAAAGGGTGTGTCTGTAGTGTGTTTGTGTTGTGTCAGGCACTCCTTTTTACAATGTCAAAAGACAAGGTCTCAGGCTTCAAGAAGTGTGACTCGTGCTGTCAGAAAATGTCTCTGACAGATGGTCACACTTCTTGTGTGTATTGCCTGGGGCCTTTGCACCTGCAGGACTCTTGTGCTGTTTGTCATGGGTTTAGCCCTAGAGTCCTGCAGGAACGCAAGAATAAACTGATCTTGCGGGGCTTATTAAAGCCTGAAGGCCCCCCGACTCAGTCTGTGTCGGGGAAGCCTTCCAAAACTTCCAAACAGTCGGCTCCAGTTCCAGAGTCGACTGCTGGAAAGACTAAGTCGGCTTCGACATCGGCTCCGGCTGGAGCCGATGTTTCTAAGCCTCATACTGTTACCTCGGCTCCGGCTGGAGCCGAGGCTGATAAAACTCCGTCTGCTCCAATACTTTTATCGGAGCCACAGTCTAGGAAGAGGTCCAGATCCCCCTCTATCGGCTCCGTGCATTCGGCACCAGGATCCCCTCTTCTTTCGGAACGAAGCCATAAAACTCATTCCTCACGGTCTTCCAGGTTATCTGACCATGATTTGCAAAGGGTAGTGAGTAAACTTCTCAAGTCCGAGGCACTGGCCCAAATGCTGCATAGCCCGACTCACCAGTCAGTGGCTATTTCCGTTCCCCAATACATTCCTCCTCCGACTCCTTTGAGTTCGGAGCCAGGGCTTGTCGGAGCCATGACTGTCGGTGTGTCAGATCCGATACCTTCCATCTCGGCTCCGTCGTGTGCTTCGATCTCCTCCTTGGAGGGATCTCGGTGCCGGGCTTCCCTCGTCAGCTCCGAGGGGGTGAGTGGCATCGGACCCTTGTCTGACCCCGCTCTCCCTCTCGGGGCTTCAGCGTTGGTGAGTTCGGCTCCGACATCAGCTTCGGAGCCGTCCCTGTCGGTGCCGGGGGAGGTCCTTGTCTCTTCGGAGCGGGGGACTCTGGCCTTGCCTGACAGGGGTGCCTTTGAGGTCATGCGGAGCGTGCTAGAACCAGGTTCTGCCCCACAGTCAGCTCCTTCAGCCCCTCCATCTACAGTGCCTGCGGTGATTTCTACTCACCCCCTTGTCTTAGACCGCAGAGAGCCAACTCCTCAAGTATCCCCATTGGGAATTTCCTCCTCTTCCGAGGCCTCTCCTGACCCTCCAGGAGATCCCCCAAGTAAGAGGCAGTGCAAGAGGAAGCACATTGACTCCCCTGAGTCTATCACCTCTGACACTGACTTTAGAGGAATCCGAAGGTTCCCCTCGATCCCCCTCTGAGGATGTCTCCTTTGCTGACATCCTTGAGATCCTGAAACAGAGGGGGAACTGGCCAGCCCTTAACCCTTCGGAGGATGATTCAGTGTATCTTGAGGCGTTTGGCTCTCGCCCTTCTACCTCCTGGGTGTCCCCTCCCTTTGACCCCCTTATGGAAGTGGTGGCAAGGAAGGCTTGGACGGCTCCTGACTCAGTGGAACCCACCCTGAGGAGGCCATCTAAATTTATTACTGCCCCCCGAGATAAAGATTTTTTATCCAAAGGTGTCCCTATTGATGCCATGGTGGTGGCTGCGGCCACTAAGAAGGAGTTAGCTGATCCTTCGGTTCCTGTCCATCCTCCTAATAAGGAATCTAGGACCATGGACAGGTACGGCAAGCGGATGTTCTCATCAGCGACCTTTTCAATGCGGTCGCTGAACTACTTATGCCACTTCACTATTCTCCAGAGAGATTTACTCAAGGATATGGGTGAACTGATAAAGGATCCTACAGCTGAGGGGTTCAAAGACACAATGAACTCCCAGTTGGCAACCCTGAATTCCATCGTTAACTCCTCCATGCGGCTGGTCTCATATGCAGCAGATGGGGTGAGTAGAGCCGCACGCACAGGTGTTGCCTTACGACGTCACGCCTGGATGCGGCTATGCAACTTTGCGGACCCTTTCAAGGCGTCCTTCACCAATTCTCCCTTTGATGGATCATCCTTGTTTGGTCCACAGGTGAAGGATACATTGACCAGGTGCGAGGTAGAAGGTAAGACTCTCTCTGCTGTAGGAGTCCATTTTTCTACCCCCTTCTAAACCCTATCCCAAAGGTCAAAGGGGAGGAAAGATGTTCCGCAAACAATCCCAGGGAGTCTCATCTGATGCACAAGGCCGATTCCCCTCTAGAGGCAGAGGGGGGAATAATAATAGATGCCGCCCTAGAGGCAGAGGAGGTCCGCAAAACCAGGGTAGCAGAGAAATGTTCTCTGACAAACCCTTTCAGCATCCCTGAGGGGCTGCCCGGCTGTCCACCTTCGGAGGCAGTCGGGGGAAGGTTATCCCTGTACCCAAAAGCCTGGCTTTCCCTTACTCAAGACAAATGGGTACAGTCGATCATATCCCAGGGTTACAAAATTCCCTTTATTCACATCCCAACCCAACCCAAAAGATCCCTTCCAGATATTCCACCCGGTCTAAGGGAACAAGCAGCATTAGAAATTTCAAAGCTGCTATCAAAAAGAGCTATCCAATCAGTCCCGGCAGACCAGCAAGGATCCGGAATCTACTCCAAATTCTTTTGGTACCAAAAACAGGGGACTGGAGACCCATACTGGATCTCAGCTACTTAAACAAGTATGTCAGGAAAACAAAATTCCGGATGGTCACGCTACAGTCCATTCTACCCTTCTTGGGTCAGGACAACTGGATGTGCTCGATAGATCTTCAGGACGCGTACTACCACATCAAAATGAACAGACGCTCCAGGAGATATCTCCGCTTCAGGCTGGGAGCCAGTCACTACCAGTTCAGGGCCCTGCCCTTTGGTCTCACTACAGCCCCCCGTGTGTTCACCAAATGCATGGCAGTGGTCGCGGCTCACTTGAGACGTCAAGGATTCCAGGTGTTTCCATATTTGGATGACTGGCTCCTTACCGCCACCACCAGACATCAGCTTCTTCTATCCAGGGACTTCACCATCCAATCTTGCCAAGCTCTAGGCATTTCGATAAATTTCGAAAAATCTGCCTTGTCGCCTTGTCAATCTATTACCTTTATAGGCACCACCTTAGACACACTCTGTCTTTCAGCCAGACTCACAGAGCAGAGAGTGTCAGACATTCGGAACCAAGTTTCCCTTCTCTTACATGCAACAAAGTCAAAGCCAGACTAGTTTTGAAGGTACTAGGACTCATGGCAGCAGCTATTCCCCTTCTCCCCTTAGCTCGCTTTCACATGAGGATCCTCCAATGGATGCTGTTTACTCAATGGTCCTTTCAACAGCTCCCGATGTCCCATACCATATTGATAACTCAATCATGCAAGAATCAACTGTCTTGGTGGATCACATCACCTCAACTTCTCCGAGGAAGACCCTTCACCCCCCCCAGTCGCCACGTTGACAACAGACGCCTCCCTGATCGGGTGGGGGGGCATTATCAGGGCAGGACAGTCCAGGGCACGTGGCAACCTTTCGAGTGCCACTTGCACATAAACGTCTTAGAGATGAGAGCAGTGCTTTTAGCGTTGCAAGCCCTTCACGACTCTCTTCCCACTGGGACTACTGCAATTCAAATGGACAACATGTCCGTAGTGTGGTACATCAACAAACAAGGCGGAACCAGATCATACCCTTTATGTCGAGAGGCACTCAGACTTTGGCAATGGGCGATCTCTTCTCAGCGTTTTCTGATAGCAACGCACATTCCCGGGAAATCCAACGTTATTGCAGACAAATTGAGCAGAGCAATTCTCAAGCCCCACGAGTGGTCTCTAAAGAAATCAGTTCTAGAAGAAGTATTCCTAAGATGGGGCCAGCCTTGCTGCGATCTTTTTGCTACTCCCCAAAACAGCAAGTGTCACGACTTCTTCACTCTCTTCCCATTACCAGGCCATCCCACCAGAGATGCTCTAGTCCACGATTGGCCCCGGGGACTTCTATATGCCTTTCCCCCCTTTCCACTGATATCTCAACTAATTCAGAAAGCCATCGCCTTGAGAGTGACAATGATCCTCATTGCCCCTTACTGGCCTCGACAGATATGGTTTCCCTTTCTTCATCGTTACCTTTTGGAGCAGCCTTGGCATCTGGACCCAGTACCAGATCTGATAACCCACCAATCGGGTCAGCTGCACCAATCTCTGCCTTCTCTAAACCTCACAGCGTGGTTTCTCCGATTCCAACCTTAGCCACGCTTCCCTCAATATCTCGCTCAGTCCGAGATATCTTGATAGCCTCTCATAAATCTTCTACCCGGAAGATTTATAGTAGCAAATGGAAACGCTTTTCTTTTTGGGCAGCATCAAAAAACATAGATCCCTTTACTTCACCTATCCAGTCTATTCTAGACTTTCTAGCAGAACTCTTTCATTTAGGATCTTCTGCATCTACCATTAGAGTTCAATTGGCTGCCATATCAAATTTTCATGTTGGTGTTTCAGAGTCTAGCATCATGGCTCACAAACTCTGTAAAGCCTTTTTAAGGGGCGTATTTCTTCTCAAACCTCCAATCAAAGATCCCCCGCCTCAATGGGATTTAAACTTGGTTCTGGCATCTTTAATTCTTCCCCCCTTCAAACCGGCGGCTTCATGTTCTCTGAAGTTGCTTTCTTGGAAGACACTTTTTCTGGTAGCTATAACTTCAGCGAGAAGGGTATCTGAACTCCATGCTCTGTGCAGTTGTCCTCCTTACTTAGTGTTTCACAAAGACAGGGTATCCCTCCATACTAATCCATCCTTTTTGCCTAAAGTTTCCTCTCAAATAAACCTAAACCAAATTATTGATCTCCCCGTCTTTTTCCCTAACTATTCAAACAGGTCGGAACAAAAGCTACATTTTTTGGATGTTCATCGCCAACTTAGATATTACTTAGACAGGACTAAACAATTCAGGAAATCTAATCAATTGTTTCTGTCATATGCGGAAGGGAAATTGGGCCTTCCAGTTACTAAAGTATCCCTCTCTAGATGGCTCACCTCTACAATTACCTTCATCTATGAGATCAGACATCAAAAACTACCCTCAAGACCTACAGCTCATTCAACTAGGGCATTAGCTACATCCGTAGCTTTTCAGGATAGGCTGCCAATAGATTCCATTTGTGCAGCAGCCACCTGGGCTTCTCCTCATACATTCATTTCACATTACAAATTGGACATGGTTTCCAGTAGCCATGCCAATTTTGGTTCCACTGTTCTCAAGAGTCTGTTCCGATAGGCCACCCGGGATAAGGTGCTAGGGACGCGGTCCCATCCAGCAAGAATGAAGGCGAGATTGACAACTTAACATTAAGAAGTTATGTACCTATCATAACGTTCCATGTTAGTTGTCTTCTTCTCACCTTCTTTCTTGCGTCCCACCCTCCTTCCCCCAAGCCTGGACAGACCGACAGGAATTCAGTTTGTGTTCTTCTTCTGGAAGTTGTCATTCCCACACGTTCTCCCACCTCTTTTATCCTTACTGAGGTCTGCCATACTTTTACGCAGATTGTTTTGAGGTGGGTTTCCCTACTCCATTCTATGGAGACTAGGATTGCTTGGTATAGCTATCAAACGAGATCTGAGTAGTTACTGCCTAGCATTGTGGGATATAGGGGAGCCTCAAGCCGGAGGAATTAGCTCTCGAGGTTTAGTATTGGCCGAGTCGGAGCCGAGGATCAGCTCCGAACCCATCCAGCAAGAAAGAAGGTGAGAAGAAGACAACTAACATGGAACGTTATGGTAGGTACATAACTTCTTATTTTGAGCTATGGAACCTTCAGGTGATATAACCCTGTCACTATCCATATCAGAATCATCTGAAAGAACATCCTCATCATTTGGAATAGAGGAATAAGGAACAGATGGAGGCACTTGACACTCAGTGTACTGACTAAGGTAAGAATATCATTTTTACACATAGAAACCATCACTCTGTTATCAAAATGATAAAAAAGAAGTTATGTCTTTCCATGACATTCCATCTGTGTTGTGAGTCTTCATCTATTCCTGACTTCTGGGTTATGATTCCGTTCCTTGGAACTGATCTGGCCATTATATAGCTCACATCAGCCAAAAAAACTCTTGAGCTAATAGCCTACTCACAGTGCCCCTCTCTACATTACCTCAGATTGAGTTTGCAGACTTACAGAAGCAATACAATGGTACCTAACTCAAGTCAGAAGCCATGTCCAAGGTGTATCCTAACAGGGAATCTCAGGACAGGTGAGGTGGGACACAAGAATAGATGAAGATCGACAACACAGATGCAACGTTATGGTAAGACATAACTTCTTATATGATGTTGTCAATCTTCATCTATTCTTGACTTCTGGGACAGAGTCCCCACCTACCTTAGATCCTAGCTGGCCCTATGGAAGTACATTCTTGAGAACCATAGAACCAAAGGAGACTCTCCCCCTGGAGACCATATCTAGTTTGTAATGAGTAATAAAAGTATGTGGGGTAGCCCATGTTGCAGCAGGGCAAATTTTGGGCATGGAAGCTTTAGAATGAAAAACAGCTGATGTCGCCATAGATCTGGTGGAATGTGCCTTCACCGGGATAGGAAGCTTTAGATTCCTTTTAGTGTAAATAAAGGAAACCCAGTCTCTTAACCATCTTTATGATTAACCTTAGAGACAGGTTTGTCCAAGGTAGCACCTGCAAATGAAACAAATAACTGTTCTGATTGTCTGAATTGCTTAGTTCTGTCCAGGTAAAAATGTAACTGCCTGTGCACATCCAAAAGGTGTAAACAATATTCGCCCTTATTAGAAAAATTTGGGAAAAATACAGGCAGATCTATAGACTGATTGATGTTTGTCTCTGAAACCACTTTAGGAAGAAAGGATGGGTTTGTTCTGAGTGAAACTCTGTCTTTATGGAAAACTAGATAAGGGGACTTTGAAGATAGATCTTGTAATTCGGAAAATCGTCTCGCAGAGGCGACAGCTATAAGTAAAAGGATTTTCCAACAGAGGAACTTTAAGTCACAGGTAGCTGCAGGTTTAAAGGTAGATAATGTAAGTGATTGCAAGACAATCATAAAGTCCCATGGTGGTAGAAGATCTTTGAATGGGGGCTTTAAACAAATTGTCTCCTTAAGAAAACCTTACAAAGTCTGTGAGAAATTAAGGGCTGGTCACCAAAACCATTATGAACATTTGAAATGGCTGCTAGGATAACCTTAATAGTAGAAGCAGAAGGCCCTTTACCAAAAATGGAAGCTAAAAACTCTAGAATTTTTTCCACTGGAACTGAAAAAGGATCAAGACCATTATCATAAGCCCAGATAGAACATCTCTTGCATTTACTAAGGTAGAGATTTCAGGTAGATGGCTTATGGGATGCCAAAAAAATGTGTTGTACAAGAGATGGAATGTCATTATTTCTGGTGACTAACAGAATTGAAGAAACCAAGCAGTTAGCTTGAGAGTTTGTAGATTGGGATGCACCAGTCCCTGGGGATGAGACAGAAAGTCTGGAACTGGGTCCAAAATCCATGGGCGTCGAAGTACATGAGGCCATAGGAAGGGGTACTAAATTTGCTGAGGCCAGCGGCTTACTTTGCTTCTCAAGCGAGCTACTTTCTTGAAGAAAAGGGGAATCAGAGGAATAGGAGGAAAGGCATAAGGGAGACCCGGGGGCCAATTGAGGAGAAAAGCGTCTCTTGAGGACTTCCCCTGAGGGGGAATTAGGGCATAATACCTTCTGCACTTGTTGTTCAGGGGTGAAACAAACAGGTTGCAGCAAGGCTGGCCCCAGTGAAGAAAGATCTTCTTTGCCACTCTGGTATTTAGAGACCACTCATGAAGCATGAGAATGTATCTGCTCAGTTTGTCTGCTATAACATTTGAACTCCCCAGGATGTGCCTTGCTATTAGAAAGTGGCTGGAAGTTATGACCAATTGCCACACTCGAAGGGCTTCTCGACACAGTGGGTAGGACTTGGCTACCCCTTGTTTGTTGATGTACCAGACTACAGACATATTGTCTGATTGAATAGCTATCACCCCTTGGGGAAAGGCAGAAAGAGATGCTTGCAACGCTAGAATCACTGCCTTCAGTTCCAGAACACTGATGTGCAGATTGGCCTCTAAAGGGGAACAAGGGTCTTTGACTACCTTCCCCAGATAATTCCCTCCCACCCCATCTGGGAAGCATCCGTAGTCACTATAGCCTTGGATTGAGGAGGGACAAAGGAATGGCCCAGAAGAATCTCTTTGGACTGCATCCACCAGGATTGGTCATCTTTGCATTGACTGGTTATAAAAACTGGGTGAGTCACAGGATGGGTTAAAATTGACCATCTGTTCATAAGAAGCCATTGAAGGATTCTCATGTGAACTCTTGCTAGTGGGACTAGAGTGATCACTGCTGCCATGGAGCTCAATGCTTGAAGTACTAGTTGTGCAGGTATCTTTGTTGAGCGAAGAACAGGCTGAGCCTGAGATTGTATTTTCTGCAACCTGTGGTGGGGTAGAGAGGGTACACAAGGCAGAATGTTGAGATGAGCTCCAATAAACTCCATATTCTGAGAAGGGATCAGTTGAGACTATGACTGACCATGATACCCAATTGCTGAGATAGTTTCAAAAAGAAATCCATCGTTTGAAGAGGTAGAAGCCTGGTGGAAGCAGTGAGGAGCCAGTTATCTAGGTATGGAAATACTGAGAATCTATGCATCTTCAAGTGTGCTGTTACTGCTGCCATACATTTGGTGAACACCCTGGGGGCTGTGGTGAGTCCAATGGGCAGCACCCTGAATTGGTAGTGGCTGGCTCCTAGCTGGAAGCAGAGAAACTTTCTCGAGTGTTTGTCCATTTTTATGTGGCAATAAGTGTCATGAAGGTCGATAGAGCACATCCAATCATTTTCCTCTAGAAAGGGAAGTATTGACTCATCTGTAACCATATGGAATTTTGACTGTTAGACAAATTTGTTTAGAATGCTCAGACCCCAAATTGGACTCCAATCCCCTGTCTTCTTTGGCACTAAAAAGAGCCTTGAGTAAAATCCTGGTGTAGTAAAAGGGTCAACATCATTCTCTGTAGCCCACACAACAAACCTTTTCCATTTGTTCCTATAAAGTTTGTGGAAATTTTATGAGAAGAAAGTAAAATATATCTAGCTGGGGATGAAGGCAGAGGATGCCTGGCTATCACTGGAAATGGAGCAACCATGCTGTCAGTCTGAAATTCTGTAAATCGGGATGAACCATTTTCTGCAGATGTGAGAGGAGATCTGGAGTTGGGTCCAGTATCCATGGTTCTTCCAGAAGATGAGGCCACAGGAAAGGAGAACCAAATCTGCTTGGGCCAGTATGGGGCAATGAGGATGATTTTTCTCTCCAACAAACATACTTTCTGTAACAATTTGGGAATCAGATGTGTTGGAGGCTAAACACAGAGTAGTCCCAGTGGCCAATCGTGAACAAGTGCACCTCTCAGGGTTTTGATTAGAGCAAAGTAGCTCCTGCATTTGTTGTTTATTGGAGAAGCAAAGAGGTTGCAGCAAGGCTGGCTCCATTTCTGGAGAATTTGTTTCGCAATTTCTTGTTTGAGAGACCACTCGTGAGGCATCAAAATTGCCCTGCTCAGCTTGTCTGCTATGATGTTGGATTTCCCTGGAATGTGCATTGCTGTCAAAAAGCATTTGGAAGATATCACCCAATGCCAAACTCAGAGGGTTTCTGACAAAGGGGGTAAGATCTGGTTCCTCCTTGTTTGCTGATATACCAGACTACAGACATGTTGTCTGACTGGATTGCTATTGTTCCCAGACGGAGAGAGTCTTGAAAGGCTTGCAAAGCTAGGAGCACTGCTCTCATCTCTAGACCATTTATATGCAGATGTGCCTCATAAGGGGGCCAAGTACCCTGGACTGTCCTTCCCAGATAATGCCCCCCACCCTATCTGGGAGGCATCCGTGGTCACAGTGGCTTGGGGGTGGCTGGGTAGAAATGAATGACCTAGGCTGACTTGATTAGAATGAATCCACCATTGGAGATCTCTCTTGCATGTACAGTATCTGTAATCAAGATCTTGTGAGACACTAGAAGTTCTAGAAAGGATCATTGGGTCAACAACAACCACTGCAGTATTCACATGTGTAGGTGTGCTAGTGGCACTAATATTATTGAAGCTACCATTGTTCCTAAGACTTGTAATAGCAATTTTGCAGACGCTCTTTTCTTGTGGATCAATGTTTTCACCTGGTTGTGCAATTACTTTATTTTGAAGGCGGAAAGATTTGCTATCATTTTTCTTGTATCTAGATGAGCGTCTATGAATATAAAATTCTGAGAAGGTTCTTGAACTGATTTTTCTTAACTTATAGGGATCCCTAGTCATGAACAAAGATGTATTGTAGATTCTCTTGCCCTTAAGAGCTGATGTCTGGTTGTGGTGGTTGGGAGCCAGTCATGTAAATATGGAAACACTCGGAATCCTAGATGCCTCAAGTGAAATGCAACCACTGCCATGCATTTGGTGAACACTCTGGGGGCTGTACTTAATGCTATAATTAAATCAAAAAGTGCTTCAACAAAGTATTAGTTTAAGGGTGTGCACACTTATGCAACCAGCTTATTGTATGTTTTTTATGTTTTATATTTTTTCCCCTTACAGATTTGTTTGTTTTTCAATTGAATTGTACAGGTTATAAGTCACATTAAAGGTGGGAAAAGTTTTGAAATTATTTATTGAGGTCTCATTTTTTATATCACAAAAACCTGGCATTTTAACAGGGTGTGTAAACTTTTCACTCTATAAGTTGTTAAAATATCAGCTATTAGTCATAAGAGGGCAAATGCACAAAAAGGTATTCACAATCGGAGACGGATCCAGCACTAGACAACCTAGGCAGTTGCCTAGGGCCAGCTGGTTGGGGAGGGGGGGGGGGCTGGCCAGAGGGTTGCCACAGCATTTAATTTAAACAATTAAAAAAAATACATTTCCTTAAGGATGCTCTATGCATCCAGTTTCTTCTTTAAGAATGCACTGTGCATGCATCTTTAGCATGATGCATGCACAGCAATGCAGATGTAAACATTGGAACTGTCCTACTTTCACACCGGATTTAAACATGGAGAACTGTCATGACAGAGATGCGCACACAAACATGGAGAACTACAGTAAGGGAGACAAGCTGTTCCATCAGTAGGTGAGTGAACTGAGAGGCAGGAGGTGTTTTTTTGTGTGTGTGTGTGTGTGTGTGTGTGTGTGTGTGTGTGTGTGTGTGTGTGTGTGTGTGTGTTTGAAATGCCCTAGTTAACTATAGCAGGTTGGTTAATTAACTTGCTTAGGCCGGATGGCATGTTATTTAATTAACTTGTTCAGGCTCAAACCCTGTACCTTGATTCAGTGTGGTTTGTTTTCATTTATATAAATGTATGATTGCCTATGTAGCTGTTTTAAAAAAGGCAGGAATTGAATATTTTTTGCAATTTTGCTTAGGTCATGCAATATATAGCAATATATGTAATGTATAATGTTTATTATTTAGAAGTAAGCTCAGCAGGAAGTGAGTTCCATATTTTTCCAACAGAGTTGGCATATAGAGAGTCTCCAGATGAGTTGTGCTTTTGAGGGTTTGGAGAAGTAATTTGTTGGATGAGCAAAGTGTCTTGAGGTTGCTGTAAGGAGTGATAATTTTTGTAAGGACGGGTGTGTTTTCAGGTTGGTAGAGAATTTTATGTGCTACTATTAGCTGATTGTACTGAAGTTGGATAGGCAATTCTAGCCACCCTAAATTCTTTAGGATGCTGCTCCAGTGGCAAATCTAGCAATATGATTAAAGCAGCTAAAGAGTTTATTAAGGTCAGACTTAGTCGAGTTTGTGAAGACGGGATGCATAAAGGAGGGTGGAAAGTAGATGTGTACGGGAAATTACCTTCCTGTATAGGTATGAAATTACCTTCTTGTATAGTGATCCAAGTTTTTTATTGACTTTTTTAATAGTTTGATTAATATGCATATCAAACTTGAGGTTATTATCAACTGTTACACCTAAGAGTTTGGTACAAGGATCTGGGGCAATGACAGTGCCATTGTTAGATTTTATGGTAAAGGTTGGAGCGGAGGCTTTATGAGTGGGGTAGAAAAGCACTAGTTTTGTTTTGTTAAGCTTTAATAGGAGACGTCAATTACAGAGCCAATTTTTGACAGTATTAAAAACATTTTAGGATAGAGTCTGCAGACTTAAAGGGGAGGTCGCAGAGCAAATCAAAGTGGAGTCATCCACATATTGAATGCAGGTGGCTGTTGGGATGACTGTGTACAGGTCATTAATAAAGATAGAAAATAATATGGGTCCTAATATAGAACCCTGAGGGACCCCAAGGGTGATAGGTAGAAGGGAAGATAGTTTGTTCTGCCATAGTACAGCCTGTTGTCTACCACTCAGATAAGATTTGAACCATTGGATAGCCTGGACATCTAGGGGAATAGTTTTAAGTGTGTGTATGAGTAGTTGGTGGTTGACCATGTCGAAGGCTTTGGAAAGATCAAGAAAGAGGGAATTAGAAAGCTTATTGTTGTTTTAGTTTTAATTAATAACATTGGAGAAGGAGAGGAGGGCCGTGGTTGTACTGTGAAATATTCTGAAACCATGCTGCGTGTTAGCCAGGAGATTGTGTTGAATGAGATGGCTCAAGAGTTGTTTATGGATGCACTTCTCCATAATTTTAGCCAGGGATGACAAAATAGCTACAGATCTGTAATTTGACAATTCAGTGGAACTGCCCTCTTTGTGGAGTGGAATAACATGGGATGTCTTCCAGATGGAGAGGATAGTGGCTTCTGATATAGTTCTATTGATCAGGATAGAGACTGGGTATGCTATGGCATCTGCAGCTTTTTGTAGATACTCAGCTGGAAGGAGATCTAGTCAAAGGGTGGTAGGTTTTAGTTTCTTGATTAGGGCATGGATAAGTGATGTGGAAACTGGTTGAAAGTTAAAGGGGAGTTGAGAACTAGGTGTGGCGGCATTAGGACTTGGACAACTGGGAGATAGTTGGTTAGCTAGTGACTGGATAGTTTCTGTGAAGAAACTATTAAAGGAATTGGCAACGTCTTCCGAAGGTTTTTGGATGGTAGCTGTGGGGGTAGGAGTTGTGTGTATTGCACTGGGTGAATGAGTTTATTTATGCCTGTCCAAAACCTTTGCGGATTGTTTTGATGCTTCTGTTTTAAATGGCAGTAAAAGCTTTTTTTTTATCTAGGGTGGTAGATTTTTAGTGCTGTTCCTCAGTTGTCTAAATCTAAGTTGATCTAAGGGGGATTTTGTGGTACGCCAAGTAGTCCAAGCTTTGTTTCCAAGTAAGATCATTTGTCTGGTTTCTTTTGAAAGCCATGGAGCAACTTTTGCTTTAGTTCTTATATATAGGTGCATGTGTATCAAGGATGGCTAGGAATTTGGTGTTGAAATATAATACAGCTTCTTCAAGTGGTAGTTGTTTTAGGACTGCCCAATTACATGCTTTTGAGCTTATGTTAATATAGTTTGATTACTTTTATATGAATGCAACTTTGCCTATGTCACAAGTGATAATTCAAAAAAGGTGTTTAAAAAAATAGAGACAAGAGCCTGAATCCTCCATATCAACTACAAGACTGCTGTCAGGGGTGCATTTTAAAGGAACTGTGAGTTTCAGTACATCTTTAAGGAATTGTGAGTTTCAAGGGAAGAGAAGTTTACTGTTGCTAATGCTAAGTCTGACATCAATGTGCAAATGTTTTGTTTAGCAAACGGCCATCATCAGTGTTTGTGCTATACAATTTGAAAGCAGTGTTAGTAGCATAACAGGAAGTATATTTGCTTTTGGTGCAGAAGGCTGTGGGTTCTACTCCCACACTGTGTAGATGGATTGCTAATATTGCAATGCGGTTAAAGGGGGGATGGGGGTGCTGCACTCCTGAGTGTGTCCTCCTTTAGATGTGATGCCTAGTAACTATGAGTCTGTTGTCGGTTTGACAGCTATCCCTATTGCGATATTACCAGCTTACTGTTTTTTTTTTTATTGTAACATGGGAAATTTATTCTTCAAGGGCAGCAGGCACTGAATTTGTAGATGAAACACTGAAATGTAAAGTTGTTTGCCAGCAGTAACCTTTTCATTAGTTACAGATCTCTTTAATGTGGATTTATTCTGATGAGCTTTACTTCTGCCGAGATTGTGCATATTGACTGATGTTGGTGGATTATAATAACAGAAGTTTGAGTGGCCTTTTTTGGTTGATATATTCTGAAATGGGAAGTTTTGCCATTATTGGTTCATACATTTTGTTTCATTGCTTACTGGAAAAATGTTCAAAACTACAAATTTAAAACACAACCTAACAAATGGTGTGATATAATTATACAGGTGAATCAAAAAATACATGCATATATGTGAATCAAAGTGCACATGTATGTCTGCATGGTCCTAAAAATGTGTGCAAGGGGCCTATGGTTTGAAAACAGCCCAAAGGTAAACTTAATCTACCACTGGCCAGATGCATTTACTTTGAATGTGGGTTTCAATGGTGTTTCAAAGACTGTGAGTTTCAAGGACAGAGAAGCTTACTGTTCATACTAAGTCTGTTTTCATTGTGAGACTGTATTGCTTTGGTTAGCAAATGCTATCAGTGTTTGTGCTATAAAATTTGAAATAAAAGTTTTAAATTAAATCCTAGCACCTCTTATCATAGAACTAAAGAAGAAAACAGTATGCACATTGACAGGTTTGAACAGTGTTTATGGTAACTGGGGAGAAATAGCCATGTAATGGGACACTGGAATGGCTGCTGGGGGGGGGGGCTACTGCCAGGAGGGGGCTGCTGGTGTGTGAGGGTTCTTGATCCATTACCCTGAATATGGCCCCATTTGACCATGATCCAGCTCTGTTCACAATCATTTCATTTCTTTTCCAAACTGTTACCCTGAAGTCTGCTTTTAATGCAAACTCAGCACTATTACAGTAATGGATAATGACACTGTATAGGGAAAAGCTTCTCAGCCTATATCATATAATAAGTTGCATCACATTTAAAAAGCACAGACTTCATTTAGGTAAAAACTATCTAACCATGGCTGTTAAATTAATGAAGTATCTTACTGTTATAACTATACTGAAAATATTATTGTTTGCTGACTACTACTAATGCTTTTTTTCCAGCATTCAGGCAAGGAGGAATTTATGGGATTAGAAAGATACAAATAAATGAGGAGGGAGGGAAGATAAGATTAATATTTCACTAGTGATTTGGAATATAGTGCGGTGCTCACACCTATTTAAGAAGGAAAAGATGGGAAATAATGTATGATAGGAGAAGGTATTTACTGCAAACAAAATTAAAAACTAAGAGACAATATATAACTTCTATCCTGTGAATTTCTAGAGTCAGTAGCTCATTATAAACATGGAAGTGGTGAAGGTGGGAAGAGGGATGTTCCAGTACTACTTCTGTGCATTTACTGTATGTATTTATGTCTACAAGCAACAGATAAGTGCTTTGATACATTTTTACTGTTGGCCAACAGGGTGCTGGTGGAAATTGGGCTACTGTTGGCTGAAGGAGGAAAGGAAGTGGAAGGCATGGCCGAAGGCAGGAAGAGAGGAGAAAGGCTAGGACTATGGTAGTGAGGGTCGGAACTTTGAATGTTAGCAGTATGACTGGAATAGGGAGAGAGCTAGCCGATATGATGGACAGAAGGAAGGTTGGTATATTGTGTGTGCAAGAGACCAGATGGAAGGGGAGTAAGGCTAGGTGTATCGGAGGTGGGTTCAAATTGTTTTATCATGGTATGGATGGGAGGAGAAATGGCGTAGGAGTTATCCTGAAGGAACAGTATGCTAAGAGTGTTTTGGAGGTGAAAAGAGTGTCGGATAGAGAGATGTTTATGAAGGTGGAAATTGATGGTGTAATGATGAATGTTCTTAGTGAATATGCTCCACAAGTTGGGTGTGCAATGGACGAGAAAGAAAAATTTTGGAGTGAGTTGGATGAAGTCGTGATGACTGTACCCAAGGGTGAGAGAGTGGTGATTGGAGCGGATTTCAATGGGCATGCTGGTGAAGGGAACAGAGGGGATGAGGAAGTGATGGGTAGGTATGGTGTTAAACAAAGGAATGCAGAAAGTCAGGTGGTAGTGGATTTTGCGAAAAGGATGGACATGGCTGTGGTGAATACGTATTTGAACAAGAGGGAGGAGCATAGGGTGACATACAAGAGTGGAGGAAGATGCACACAAATGGATTATATCTTATGTAGGAGGGCCAGTTTGAAGGAGATTGGAGACTGTAAAGTGGTGACCAGCGAAAGTGTAGTTAGGCAGCATAGGATGGTGGTTTGTAATATGACGTTGGTGATTAAGAAGAGGAGGAGGAGTGTGAGGGCAGCACCAAGGATCAAATGGTGGAAATTGAAAAAGGGTAATTGTGAAGTGGAGTTCAGGGAAGAGTTAAAGACAGGCACTGGGTGGCAGTGAAGAGTTACCAAATAGCTGGGTAACTACAGCAGAGCTAGTAATGGAGACCGCTAGAAAGGTGCTTGGTATGACATCTGGACAGAGGAAGAATGACAAGGAGACATGGTGGTGGAATGAGGAAGTACAGGAGTGTATACAGAGAAAGAGGTCGGCAAAGGAAAAGTTGGATTGTCAGAGAGATGAGGAAAGTAGACAGGAGTATAAGGAGATGAGGTGCATGGCAAAGAGAGAGGTGGTGAAGGCTAAGTATAAGGCATATGAAGAGTTGTATGAAAGGCTGGATACCAAGGAGGGAGAAAAGGACCTGTAGCGATTGGCTAGACAGAGGGACCGAGCTAGGAAAGATGTGCAGCAGGTAAAGGTGATAAATGATAATGAGGGAAACATACAAGCGAGAAGAGTGTGTTGAGCAGATGGAAAGAGTACTTTGAGGGGTTGATGAATGAAGAGAATGAGATTGAGAGAAGGGTGGATGATGTGGGGATAGTGCATCATGAAGTGCAATGGATTAGCAAGTTGGAAGTAAAGATAGCTATGAAGAGGATGAAGAATGGAAAGGCTGTTGGTCCAGATTACATACCTGTGGAAGCATGGAGATGTTTAGGTGAAATGGCAGTGGAGTTCTTAACCAGATTGTTTAATGAAATTTTGGAAAGTGAGAGGATGCCTGAGGAATGGAGAAAAAGTGTTTTGGTACTGATTTTTAAGAATAAGGGTGATGTGCAGAGCTGTAGCAACTACAGAGGGATTAAACTGATCAGTCACAGCATGAAGTTATGGGAAAGAGTAGTGGAAGCTAGGTTAAGAAGGGACATGATGATTAGTGATCAGCAGTATGGTTTCTTGCTGGGAAAAAGCACTACAGATGCAATGTTAGCTCTGAGAGTGTTGATGGAGAAGTACATAGAAGGTCAGAAGGAGTTGCATTGTGTTTTTGTAGACTTAGGGAAAAGCATATGACAGGGTGCCTAGAGAGGAGTTGTGGTATTGTATGAGGAAGTCGGGAGTGTCAGAGAAGTATGTAAGAGTGGTACAGGATATGTATTAGGGTAGTGTGACAGTGGTGAGGTCTGCAGTGGGAGTGACGGATGCGTTTAAGGTGGAGGTGGGATTACATCAAGGTTCAGCTCTGAGCCCTTTCTTATTTGCAATGGTGATGGACAGGTTGACAGACGAGATCAGACAGGAGTCCCGTGGACTATGATGTTTGCAGATGACATTGCGATCTGTAGTGAGAGTAGGGATCAGGTGGAGGAGACCCTGGAGAGATGGAGATATGCTCTAGAGAGAAGAGGAATGTAGGTCAGCAGGACTAAGACATAATATATGTGTGTGAATGAGAGGGAGGATAGAAGAATGGTGAGGATGCAAGGAGTAGAGGTGGTGAAGGTGAATGAGTTTATATACGTGGGGTCAATAGTTCAGAGTAATGGTGAGTGTGGAAGAGAGGTGCAGAAGAGAGTACAGGCAAGATGGAGTGGGTGCAGAAGAGTGTCAGGAGTGATCTGTGACAGACGAGTACCAGTAAGAGTGAAAGGGAAGGTGTACAAGAGGATAGTGAGGCCAGCTATGTTATATGGGTTGGAGACAGTGGCATTGACAAAAAGACAGGAGTTAGAGCTGGATGTGGCAGAGTTAAACATGTTAAGATTTGCACTAGGTGCGACAAGGGTGGACAGGATTAGGAATAAGTATATAAGAGAGTCAGCCCAGATTGGAAGGTTTGGAGACAAAGCCAAAGAGGCAAGATTATGTTCGGTTGGACATGTGCTGAGGAGGGATGCTGAGTATATTGGGAAAAAGATGCTAAGGATGAAGCTACCAGGTAACAGGAAAAGAGGAAGGCCTAAGATAAGGTTTATGGATGTGGTGAGAGAGGACATGCAGGTGGTTGGTGTGTCAGAGCAAGATGCAGAGGACAGGAAGAAATGGAAACAGGATGATCCGCTGTGGCAACCCCTAATGGGAACAGCCGAAAGATGATGATGAATCATGAATTTTTATGCCACTAATATTTTATAATATTTTACTTTAGTTCCTCTGGTTAGTTTCTTTAGCTTGATCAAGTACCTGCACCAGGGCAAAAGAAATAAAGGTTATCACACATTCAAAGAAACTCAGATTTACAGGTGAGTGAATGCCCTTGATTTCTACTCTCCCTGCATCCTAGCTTCCCCACCATCACTACTTATATAATAACCCCCTTTGTAAGGTTACCTCATGAAATGCAACACGACTCCCTTCCTTCTGTAATACTCAATAGCCTACCTCAAAAATAAGTTTACCTCTTAAAAACACCCTCAATTAAAGTTTCCTAACTAAAGTATACATATTGAATTATCGAGGCACCAAATATTGTATAATCCTCAGTCATCCAATACAACAAGTTTTGTTTCTGATTCCCCACCTTTACTTATCTATCTTATATCTCCTTAAATTTGGTGCATCTACTTCACTTGTTACATCATAATCAGTGAAAATCTCATTCTCTCATTTTTCTTTCTTTCTTCTTAATTTATCTAGCTCTACTTCTTTACCTGTGTTTTATTTCTCAGTAAATAGCTCATCATCTTCCTCAATTATGTACTGAACTGAGGCAACGGTACAGTGCTTTCTTTTGCCATTGCTCTTCCTGAAGTGGTAGCTCAGTTCTACTGTCTGCCTAAACTATCCCAAATGTCTCATACTTTGTTCTGAGTCTTATACATCATACTTTCATAGGATCATAGGAGGTTACTATGATAATGACCCTAGGGCCTTAATAAGGCTAGCCATGTAATACCCTTTTTCTCTACTTGACCATGGTTAGATGGTCATTGTTAGCAAAGTAAATCAGTGATTAGCACCAACTGTCCCTGTCCATGAGGGACATAGATGCCACCCCCAGGGTGAATTTGTGGTCTCCCATCCAATTGTCAAGGTTTTGCTTAAATAGGGTCATTGAGGAGCTCTGCTTCATGAGAAGTGGGAGTTTGTTCCAGAGGAACGGCAATCTCTGGAAGACATATCTGCCTCTCCAACATGTTCTGTTTATGTCACAGCCTAGGTTGAGATCCCTGGAGCAAGGGACTCTGGTACCATTTGATTTGCAGACATGCAGCATTTCCATTACAGTAGGGTCAGAGATAGCTCTGTAGGCCAGGCACAGGTCACCTCTCAGCAGCCTGTAGGATACAGAGTACAGAGACAGGGTCTTCAGTCTTTCCGTGTAGGTCATGTTTTAGAGGAACCTCAATTTTCTTGGCTAGATACCTCTGTGGTCTTTCCAGTTGTTGCAGGTGTCTGGTGAGGTACATACAAAAGGGAGCATTGTACTCAATTAGTGGTCTAATGAGGGTTGAGTACAGAGTAGTTATAACATCCTTAGTCTTGGATGCGATGCCCTTATATGAGATGCGCAATATAAAAGGATTTCATTACCACTGTGGTGACATGGTGATCTAAGTTTAAACTGCTGTCAACCTGTGTTCCCAAGTCTCTCACCACTGTGTTTAAGCTTAGGGTAGTGCTATCCATTATGTAACTTGCAGGGGTCACGTCTTTGCCAAAGGGGATAACGATACATTTATTTGCATTTAGTTTTAGACTGTGACTCTGGCACCAATCATTAGTCTGCGTTAGCCCATTTTGTAATATGTCAACATCTTTGGGGGACTCAATGACTGCACCTAGTTTGCAGTCATCTGCGAATTTGGTAAGCCACAGGCCATCTACTTTCACCTGGATGTCAGAGAAGTAGATTCCAAATAGTAGAGGGCCCAGAACAGATCCCCTGTGGTACACCACTAGTAAATGGTCTACTGGTGGAGGTGGAATCCCCAACTTTTAACAGCATGCATTCTGTCGGTGAGCCACTTTGCTACCCATCTACTGATGTATTGGTTAATCCCTAATTGGGAGAGTTTCTCAATACCTGAGTGTGGGATTGTGTCGAAGACCTTGGCTAAGTCAAGATAGGTGGTATGTACTGCTTTGCCCTCAACCAGGGCTTTGGTGACATTCTTGAAGAAGTCCACTAGGTTTAATAACCAAGACCTGCCTTTAACAAAGTCAAACTGGATTTGGTCAAGAGTTTGGAGGTTGCCTGTGCTTTTGTTAATAAAGTCCATGATGATTCTTCCATGGTTTTGCAGATAAGGCTGGCTAGGCTTATGGGTTAATAGTTCCAAAGGTCAGTTGATGGACCCCCTTTGTGTAAGGGATTACTGTTGCTGTTCTCCACTCTGCTGGAACAAAGCAAGTTTTCAGGCTAAGGTTGAAGATTCTGCCAAGCAGTTTCACTAGGTCTTGTTTTAGATTGTTTAATTAGCAGCCTGGGATGTTATCTGGTCCCAAGGAGGCTGTGTTTTTGGCCTTGGAGAGGGCAGATATTATCTGCCCTTTGGAGATGCTAAGTAATGGACTGGTGACAGGGATGCTTTTTGGGGTATATGGTGGGGACAGGGGGTGAAATTTGTGCCACATCTCTCCACCAGCAGGTTGGTAATTTCATCAGGCTCATTGTGAGTAGTACCATCCACAATCAGTTCAGCACATAGCTGGGCATTCCCTTTAAGATTTCAGACATAGCTAAAGAAAGCATTATGATTGTTTTTAGAGATGCTAATTAAGCCTCATAATTGGCTATAGAGGACTTTACAAGATATTTGATTTGCTTGTTCAAGCTGTGGAGGGTATTTTTCCTCTAGTGAGTAAGTACCCTCCTGTTCCTGGATAACAGTTTCTTCCTTTTATTATATAACCTATCTATACTTGCGGTCTAACAGGGTGGCCTGTTTCTTTGGGAGGACCTGGTTTTGATCCTGACGGGTACAGCTGAGTCTATATAATTGTTTAAATGTCCATATAGAGCATTTGTGTACTCTTCTGCATAGTAGTATTTGTTGGCTATGTTAGCGGGGGGGGTTGAAACTTTTTATACCCTCACTTCATAAGCTAAACTTTGCTTTGCAGAATTTTTTCAGTTTGTTTGCTCCTGTGGTGGTGTACAGTCTGATCTTTACTTCAAACGAGACCGATTTATGGTCTGACCTCACCAGGGATGGTAACACACAGGGGGTAGTGCAATGACCCCCCCCCCATGTTGGTGAGTACCAGGTCCAAAACATTTGAGCCCCTTGTAGGGGTGCATACTAGCTGTTCCAAAGCATTTGAATTAACAAAGTCAAGGATCCTCAGGGCAATCACATTTCTGCTCATGCAAGTTGTCCACTCTATGGAAGGATAGTTGAAATCTCCCATGACCAAAGTGCTTGGCTGTATAGGGAGTGATTCTAGCAAGTCCAGGTAGTCGGTGTGTTTCTCTTGATTCATGGTGGGGACCTGTAGCTAGCAATAATGTGGTAGGGTGTTTTACTTATATTTAATTGTAGTCTATACTTTTTGGGACTGTTCATCTGTATGATGTTTGGGCCTGCGACTAGTTCCCACACAGTTGTGGAATAACAAAGACCTGAAAGGAGTGCCGGAAAATCTTTAACTACAAGTGACTCGAAAGGAGTTGGGGGAGTTGGCCTAATAAGGAGGTTAAACACATCAAAAATAAATAAAAATTTGCAGCGTCATCTAAGGAAGAACTTACGGATTGTCTATAATTTGTGAGAAGCACATTAGGTAAAGAGAGTGAACGTTGCAGCCTGTGCTATGTTTGGGATTTATAGTCTCGTGCTTCAGAGGTGTTAATTGGGAATCTCCAAATGGTGTCACTAGAACTATATATATTTAATTGAGAGAAGCGCAAAATCAAGTGGTACTAATTTAAGAACTTTTGTACCCTGTGACTAAAAGCCTACTACAATTTCGCATGTCTGAAGGGGTATAAACTGGCAAACGAGTGTAGTTGTGTGCGGAACAGTCCGTATTTAAGCAAATATTGATGTAAAGTTTAAGCAGGAGCTTGTGACCACAGGCCAGCGCGGATCTCTGGAATTTCCACAAGATCTGGCCCTGAGCTGAGCGCTGCTGGTCTACAGCTTATCCAGACTGGTCTAATGTTTTTTTTTTTTCTGCATGTTTAAATGCTCTCAGTGGAGATGTGAAATCTTCAGGTGCAGGACATTGAAGGAAGCTGCCCAAGGGAAGTTGCAGCTGAACTGAAAAAGACCTGCTGGTCTCATCCACCTACATCTAAATAAACCTACAGTTTATTTCAAGCAAAAGTTTCTGAAAAGTTACACTTCTAAGAACTGATGTAAGAACTGTGTTTTTACTGTACTGGTTTTCAACTTTTGTGCGTGAGGGAGTTTTTATCGGGGTATCGTTTGCCTGGGGTAAGTTGGTTTACGAAGCTTTGAGTCCAGTCCGATGCGTTGTATATCCTGATGGATGCAGGCCTAATGGTCGTTTTTGTGAGCAGTCTGTGTAATTTTTATCATTGTTTTGGGGTCAGTGACTTGTGCTTATCGCAGTGGACTTTTAGAGTTTTTTCACTCTAGCGGAATTGTCATATTTGATTACATGCATTTGTATTTTTGCTTGACAGTTTTGCTATTTTATATTTAATGTATAACTTGATACTGGATCTGCTGTAGTTTTTTTCCTGTGAATTGTTAGGATATAGATTGCATAGGGCACAGTTCTGTTCATGTTGTATAAGCTAGTAATCTAAAGGTATCTTAACAGAGTATAGAAAAAAAAACTTCTACTGTATGCATATACTATCTTATCTATTTTGACATTGTAACATTTATTTTATTGTATTCTGTCTGACGTTGTTATTGTATATCTTAAAAGATTTTGTTTATACTGCATATTATTAAAATTAAACCGCACCCTCACTCCATTAAACCTACCACAACCTCTATTCCAGTAAACCACAAAACTGCATACTACCTCTCTCCTTCTACACCCATCCACAGTCTTCCAACACAGATAACTCAATCACCATGTCACCAACACCACACTCCCACAACCATATCATCCCATTACTCTTGCCTTCCCTATCCATCTGTCTTTACTTTTTCTCTCCTTCATTACTACTTATCACCATCTACTTAACACTATGCACTGTATCAAATCCCCCACCCTACCATATACCACAATCAATCCCTTCATACCTGCAAATGCACAACCAATTATCCTTTACCCTTTAATTTTTCAACTCATGTCTCCTATCCATTACACCTCACAATCCAAAAAAATACCCCAGCCTCAAACACCACTTCCTAACTGTATTCTACCTTAAAACCATTACCAGCATTGCAGCACAACTACTACTAGGAGGTGATATCCACCCCAACCCTGGCCCAACATACAACACCCACAACACACCCAACCCCAACCTCCCATTTAAGCATAAACCCACTGATTTACTCATTCTAAACCTAAACATTCGCAGTATCATAAATAAAATAGAACAGTTACATGGAATTATCTCTGTATACAACCCAGACATTATAGTGATTACAGAAACATGGCTAAAACCCCACATTAAAGATAACTCTATAACTCCACCTGGCTTCAACATATTAAGAGTTGATAGACCTCACAGGAAAGGTGGTGGCACTGCCCTTCTTTACAAATCCAATGTTAAAGTCCAGCTCCTTCAAAAAGAAACCCCAGATTTCAACACTGCTGAGACCCTATTCACCAAAATCCTACTAAACCAACACAAACAACTAAACATACTCAGCATTTATATACCACCATGATACAACCATAAGACACTAACATCTAGACTCCACTGGGCTTCACACTCCCTGTCACAAAAAACTTTACTCCTAGGTGATGTCAACATAGACTGGAACACTATACAGTCACCCATAGTCACCAACCACATAAACCTATATAATTTCATAAAACTCATATACTCACCCACAAGAATTGACAAAACCACCAAACAAGAATCCACCTTAGACTGGATCCTGACTAACCAGCCCAATACTGTCCACCTATCTGGAATACTACCTGACTCCCTCAGTGACCATAACCCAACCTTTCTCCTTCGTCACAAAATAACATCTACTAACACCCCCGCTCTCTTACAAATCTGTTCCCAAAAAAACTTCTCCCCAGAACAATTCTCAGAAGCCCTAAAATCCTGTGACTGGGCTCCCATAAAAAAACTTCCCCTGGATAATGCAGTAGAATACTTTAATGCCAAATTCCTAAAGATTGTAAACCAACTAGCCCCACTAAAAACTATAAGATTGCGAAGTAACCCTGCCCCCTGGTTAAACAAAGCCACAAAAATCTTACTCAAGACTAGAGACAAAGCTTGGATAACTTGGCAAAAATACAAAACTCCCGTAACTAGGCAAAGCTTTGCTGAGCTCAGAAATAAAGCAAAAAAGCAGGTTAGGTTGGACAAGAAATACTACTATATTTCCCTACAAAGTAAACATAACAACAACCCACAAAAATTCTGGGCTGCAGTGAACAACATCCTCCAGCCTGGTAAAGCCACCACACCACCCCCAGATATCTTAGGTACTGATCCACATATAGCCTCCAGTTTTAATGACTACTTTACCTCTTCAATACTGAACCTGGTAAGTACAATATCACCCATGACCCAACATCAACCCTTAAACTACCAGACTAACGCCACCCCCTTCACTTTTAACCCAGTTCCAACTACAACCATTCAAAATCTCTTAGCTAAACTCAAACCTACCACCCTAGCTGCCGACAGTCTCCCAGCTCAATATCTCCAAATTACATCCAAGGCCATCGCCTACCCTGTCTCCCTACTCATTAACAGATCTATCTCATTGCATTCCATTCCTTCATTATGGAAAACCTCATATATCATCCCTCTCCACAAGGGAGGTCCATCTAATGACCTCTCCAACTACCGTCCCATTGCTATCCTATCACCCTTCTCAAAAATTCTAGAAAAATGTATCCACCACCAAATCCTTACCCATCTGTTAGCTATCAACCTTCTAACTAAAACCCAACATGGATTCAGACCTTCCCATAGCACCAACACTGCTCTAATTAACTTCTCCAATACCATAAACTTGCATAGGAACCAAGGGAACAGGTCTCTGCCACCTTCTTAGACCTAGCCAAGGCATTTGATAGCTTCTCATAGCAAACTCCTCAACTGCCTAGCAGAACTCAGCCTCGATGACTCCACCCTAAAATGGTTTAACAGTTACCTAAACAACCGGTCACAATCTGTCAAATGGGGCAACTCCCTATCCCCCCCACTCCCTGTTGCATGCGGTGTCCCACAAGGTTCAATCCTTGGTCCCCTTCTCTTCAACATATTTACAAATAATCTCCACCTAGCTACCACTAAAGCCAACATCGTCCAGTATGCGGATGACACTACTCTAATTTGCTCAGTCAGCACCAAACATCCAATTACTACAAAGTAAAGCCCAGGAATCCTTCACTGAGGTAGAGAACTGGCTAAACAACTACTAACTAATACTAAACCCCCAAAAAACACAGCTAATACTATTCCACCCAATCAATCACTCCTCCGCCACCTTTACCATCATGTCAACCAATAGCACCCTCATCACCCCAGTAACTGAGGCCAAACTCTTAGGCATCACTGTTGATCAACAACTTAAATTCAACAAGCACGTATCCCAAACTATCTCTAAAGTCCATAAAAAAACTTGGTTGCCTATATTGTTGCATACTATTTCTAATCCCCGAAACTAGAACAACAATAGCCAGAACTCATCTCTTATCAACACTACTATACGCCTCTCCAGTCCTCAGCAATATTAACAAAACTAACCTGAACAAACTCTCCACATGCTACAATAAAATAGCTAGGTTCGCTGCTAATAATAGATGACATTCCCACCACTGCCAATCCCTAATTAAACTGCACTGGTTAGAATTTCCAAACCTCCTACGCTACCACCAACTGATCATAGCCCATCAAATTATTTTTCATCCAGGGAAGAGCCCTGCCCTAGCTGACATACTAAACTTTCACAACCCCAAAAGGGAACTACGTTCATATAACAAAAACCTGATTGAAATTAACCCATGCAATAACAGCGCTGGGGAGGGCCTATTCTCTTATGATGTTGCTAAAGTATGGAACACCCTCCCACCTGAACTCAGGCTACAAAGTCACACAAGCACCTTCAAGGGCCTTCTTAATTCACACCTCAATGCTAACCCTCTCTGCAACTGCAAAGACCCTCCTTCAAGACCCACTACTCCATATAAGTGACCCGCTGTATGCCTCCATTGCATACACTATATTCTCACCTGATATACTCACCTGATATGTACTTTTTTTTGTAAATATTGTAAATAAGGGTTCTACTCCTGAGTATCTTATTGTTTGAGTATCTTATTGTTTTACAAAATTGTTCTTGTACTTCTTTGTTTCTCTCACCTTGTATACCAGTTTTTTATTGTTATCTAAACCATGTATGTACTCTGTTAACTTCCTTGGAGCTTTTCTCCCCAGGACACCACTGAAAGCGGACACTTTGTGCCCAATTGGATTTATCCTGGTAAAATAATGTTAAAATAAAATAAATAAATAAATAAATTGTACCTGGAATAGCTCTAGAGTCATACTGTTTAACCAGTCTTGAGGTGTATTTGGATATAATAAAGATGGATACACTTCCACCTTTGATTCTTTCACACTCGTTTTGGGGTCTGAACATGTGGAAGGCATTGTAGCCTTGTATGGCTGAGATGCTCTTTGTGGCCTTGAACCAAGTCTCCATGACTGTGCATACGTCAGCATCCTCCAAGGTGAGGGGTGCTTCCAGGGAGTGCAGTTTTCTGTTGAAGCTTCTAGCATTAAGCAGAATAACCTTAAGTTTGTCTCAAGTGAATTTCCTTATGTCAGGAATTTTTTTTGACATTATCTAAAAAAGGCACAATGGGAGAGGCAAGTATCTTTGCCAGTATCCAAAAACCTAGAGGAGGCAGGTGAAGACCATCTCTGGCAAAGCAGCATGGTCTGTCGACCATGTCTTCCCAGGCTGACAGATACTGGATCTTCTTGGATTGACACCAGAAGCTAAGCAAATTGTTGAAGTTAATCATTTTTTGCCTATATTGTGGCATCATCTTGGGTGAAGGTAAAATGCTACTTAGAGAGTTCAGTCGTGTGTCTCTTCATATAGTCCAGAGAGGTGCATCTCAAGTCATTTACTCCAGCATGTACTATGACAGAGTCATAACAGTAATTACTGTTGAGTGACTTGATTGCATGCATGATTTGATGGATCCTGACATGTGACAGACAGCTAACTGTGACTTTCTCCTTGTCCAGCCTGGTGAGGGGGACATCTGTGTGTCTCACTATGGACTTGCCTATGACCAGGACATTTGGTTTTGAAGTGTTTTGCCTTAGGGGCTTATTGGTTGAGACACCTGTACATGCATTGCTAAGTGGCATGAGGTCTATGTGTGATCTGTTTGTGCTTGGGAGGTCTCAGGTCCTTTGGTAGGCTCTTAGTAAGTACCTCCACATAGGTGGGTCTATGTGACTTGACCTTGTGTGAGAGGAGAGGTGTGTGTACTGATAACCTGCTTGATGTCTTGTTTATTGTTACATGAGAGGATTGATTCCATCCTCATGGTATAGTTACATCTCTCACATATTGTATTAGTTTTCTTTAGGAGCAAGTGGTTGTCAGTATACATGATGCAATTATTATATTGCCCTAGGATGCCCATGTCAATCAGGCTAACTGGTGAAATGTTGGGAAACTGGCTGTCCATTGTAGCAGGTTAAACTGTAACTACTAGCTGGGAAGTAGGAAAGTTGGATTAGCTTTTGCTCTAGGACTAATTCGACTAACTAATCAGGGGGCTTATTCTGTTGAGGATTAGGGGTGAAGGAGTGTGGTGATGCTGCTCAGTGCTCAGTTGAGTTGCCTGCAGTACAGCAAGGAAGCCTGGGAGGGTTCAACTGACAAGTGTCCAGGGAAAAAATAGTTTCTAGGAGTTTGCTACTATAGAGGGCACCGCTAAACCCCATTGTGTGGTGTTGCCAATAGTAAACCACACAATGATCCTTCCTCCAGCAATCCCCAGCTCAGACAGGGCTATATCCACACTCTTCTGCCACAAGGGTGCAGGGGAGCCCTACTTAATGTAAAATGGCTGGATTTGAGTTAAAGTGTATAAAAATCAGGCTAGATTCAGCAAGTCTGGATCTAGTCTATGCTATCTAAGCAATATTACAGTGCAAACCAAGTGCAGATAATGAAGCAGGCACTGATAGAAAAAAAAATCAAAAAGGTACTAATTAATGCATTAGAACAGTTAAATACAGTAGATCAGCAAACTTCTGCCACAAGAGTGCAGAAAAACACTTTCTTAATGTAGAGTAGCTGGTTTGGAGCCCAAGTGTAACAAGAGCACATAGACTACAACAGCCCTTCCACTAACAGACACAATATAATACAGTGCAATTAACTACTTAAAGAAGCAGCATCAAACAGTACAGTTTATTTATTTTTAAACTGCTGAAGTACTGTGACAGTATATAACAGAAGTGTAAAAAAATATGTAGTGCCCTTTTGTGTGTTTCTCATTTCAGACAGACCAAGCAAACACCTACTGCCACCAGACGAACAATCTCAGTCCCCAATGCAAAAGTAGAATAAATGAGTGTCCAGAGTGAAATGCTACCAAAACAAACTTATAAGATATGAAATGCTACCACAAACTTAAAGATACAGATACAGCACAGTACTTTAAACAACTTATAAAAGTGTTATTATTCAATAAAAGTACTTTGCTTTGTATAAATAACCCAAGAGCCACTTAACTGTACAGAATTTATAAAGACACTAAAACAAGATAAGTTGATTAATAAGCCCTTCAGCCAATACAACTACATGCAGAAATCTCAAATGTTTCACCAACCAAAACAGACCAGGCCACCTTCCAGTGCACTAGATGGAAAATCTATTTATCTCTTGATATAAAAACAAGTGCTTGCTAGAATGTAAAAATACACTACTTTATCCAACAGCTATGTAGATAATGAATCCAAATCAAGTAAATCGGTAGAACATACGAGAGGCAAAATACACTTTTTCAATACAAGCAAAAGGAAAGGCAAATAAATAATTCAATACATCAACAGCAGTGTAGAAAGGGGGGAGCGTATTAAGCTCAATTTACAGTAGGGGTGGGCAGCTTAAAAATCACCATGTTTAAAAACCAGATCAACCGAGGGGAAGGTAGGTGTGAAACATAAGCAGGGAATCTCCAGCAGTGCTTTAGTTGCTGCTAGCTTGAAATCTTTTCAGCAAAAGATAAAGAACCAGAAATTCACTGTGTATTTAAGTATCACTCGAGACAATTAACCAATGAAAAAAAAAAAACATGTGAAATGTTGTCTCTCTTAAAACAAAATTACCAGGCTAAGAAGATTTCTTAAAAGAGAAAACAAAATGGAGGTGCTTGAACTCTTATCAGCAAAAGACCTCCTACCTGCATTACACTTAGTTTTATCTACATTGCAACTTTGATCCCATACTTTCTTCTTCTAACACACCTCCTTAATGCACTAACACTTTCCATCAATATTTGCTGTTCTAGTCCCTTCAGAATTTGTGTTGTAGATAAATTATTTCTCTTTGTTTTGCCTTCCTACTCCTTTAATATCTTCATTACACGGAGTGCTCCTATTGTCCCATATTTTCTTCTGAAACAACTTTTAGCCCAATTAACACTCATACTTGTATGTTATCCCTTTGGAAAGTAAGATGACAAAATAATTCTATGGCTTCATTTCTGAACTAATTCCCATTTAACACCATTCTTTTCACTCTCATTTCCATACTGTCCCTTTCTCTCGCCATTTTTCCTTAGTGTGCCCTCCTGCCATGATTTTCTTATCCCTTGTTATTGTTTCTGTTTTAGGAATTTTGATTGCAAATACATTTTAGTCCTTGCATTTACACTGTTTATTTCAACATCCATTTTTTTCAATACCCCCTTTTCCTCTCACTTTCTCTTAATTCCCTCTTTTTTTTTTCCAATTATGATTTTTATTATTTCAATTTTTCCTTTAAATCCAGTAAACAATTCAGTACAAATTGGCAATGAACATATCAATGTAGTTACAATGAATTGGGAAACTAAAAAAAAAATATATAGAAAAGTTACAAGGTATATGAAATGACTGACCATCACAATATAGCGAGGCTCATAAAATAAAAAGAATGACAACAATAGACCATCTTTTAATTGGGGTAGGCATTAGTGAGAGGCGTGTATGCCTTCTAATATTGAATATGACTTAGATTTCAGATATATTGTTTGACAACTAAACATTAATGGTGATAATATAACATTAAGCATTGTTATTTTAACAGAGGAGGAAGCGTAATCATATTCCTGAGCCTATCTAGGCAACTATTTACATTATTGACACTGGGTTGTCACTCATGCAGGGTGCAGTGTACAGGGTAATAAGTAGATTATTTTCTCATTTGGTAGTAGTAGGTGTTATGCTTATATACTAGAGAACATTTTGATAAACCAAATGGACAAGTTATAATCCTCATGCAAAAAGACTGAGCACTTCTTTATGTTTGGGTAATTGTTAAGATTTATCATATTGTTATTAATTCTGATATTGGGGTTCATATGTATTGGTTAGGACATAATTAAAGAGTTTTTTTAAGTTAAAGGAGGATATGACCTTTTGGAAACAAACTGTATTAATGATTAAATTAGGATGTATTTTGAAGTCTTTTAGAGTTTTGTTATTGAGAAAATGTATAACCTTTTGGTTTATACTGGAAGAACTGAGGTGTTGGTAATACATTTTGATCCAAAGAGGGTGCCATGATGTATCAGAGAGTTCGCAATTGGCTAATCATATAATATGACTAGCATTAATAATAAGGTAATATGTCTGTAAGTCAGGAAGGTTCAGACCACCTTTCTCCTTGGGTAGAGTTAATCTGTTATAACTGATTCTGGTGTTCTTAGAATGCCATATAAATTTGCCCAATGTTGTTGTCATCTTAGAGAAAAAACTATTTGGAATGTTTTGATTGATGGCATTGAAGTGAAACAGAATTTTGGGAAGGATATTCATTTTTATGATTGCTGTCTTGGAGAGAAGACAAAGTTTTAGGTTTGTCCATCTGTCTAGATCTTCTGTAATTTTTGACCATACTTTACAGAGATTTTTTTTTATTATTTCCTGATGGGGATGGGTGAAGGTGATGCCTAGGTATTTTAATGAATAATCTACTTTAATTTTTGTTTCTGGGATGAAAAACTTCTTATGTCCTAGAGGGTTTAATGGAAATATTTTTGATTTAGTTGGGTTCATGGCATAATTTGATATAGCCGAGAATACATCTATGGAGCTTAATATATTTTCCAAGTCTGTGGAGGGAAACTCAAAGTAGATGTTAAGAGCATCAGCAAATGCTTTGTACTTAACTTGGACTAGAGATGTGTACAGAGTGGTGGAATGTGTTTGGCTCAATTTCAAGAGGAAGGCCTCTAAATAAATGCTGAATAGATAAGGAGAAAGTGGACATCCCTGTCTTGTGCCATTTACTATTGTTATAGGGTTTGATTTTTTCTTGTTTATGTATAATGTAGTAGCAGCCTTGTTATAAAGAACTTTGATCATAGTATAAATTCTTCAGGAAGGGCAAACTGTTTCAAGGTCTTAAAAGGAAATTTAGCTTGCCTCTGTCAAAAGCTTTTTGTGCATCTACAGAAAGTGCATACTTGGGGAATTTGTCTTTAACTGACATGTTTGTTATTGCTTCTGTTGTTAATGTATTATCCCAAACTTGCCTATTACTCATGAATCCTAGCTGTTCGAGAGATATAATATAAGGGAGTATTTTATTAAGTCTGTGAGCCAATAGTAATGATAGAATTTTTATACCTAGGTTTATTAGTGCAATTGGGTGATAATCATTGGGGTTATTTTCTTTCGCGTTAGGCTTTGGTATAAGTATTGTCTTAGAATTATTTATATATAAATCAGTAATGCCAAATTTTATTATATAATTATATATTTTGAGTAAGAGTGGAGCCAATTGTTTCTTGAAGGATTTGTAGAACTCAGCTGAATATCCATTGGGACCTGGAGCTTTCCCTGATATCAAGTGATTAATAGCTACTGATATTTCGTCAACTGTTAATGATGCCTTTAGTACATTTACCTGAGTATCATTTAATAATGGAAATTTTAGATCATCTAAGAAGTTATCAGTGGATGCCTCCTCAACATGTGTATGAGGCCATAGACCTCTTGATATATTTCTTCAAAAACTTGAATGATTTCTTTGTCCGAGATGTAGGACCTATTATTATAATTAATTTGTTTTATTGTAGTGAGTGGATGCTTAATGTTGATTAATCTTGCCAGAATTCTAGAGGGGGTTTGGGCCCATTCAGCATATCTATGAAGTCTGAGTTTGTTAAGTGAAGATTGGTTTAATTGGATTTCATGAAGTTGTTTTTGTATGGATAGCATCTGTTTTTCTAAATCTGGGTCCTATTTAATTTGCAGATCTAGCTCTAGACTTCTTAGTTTGGATTCTAAGGTAGCCATTTGTGAGTTAGCTTGTTTCTTTAGTAAGGATGCTTTTTGAATTAATCATCCTCTAAGTGTTACCTTGGCTGCAGCCCATTGGATGTCTAAGGGAATGTTTGATTTTTCTAAATTGTTGTTTGTTTGGCTAATGAATTCCTGTACTTCTTGGTATATTTCTCTATTTTTTAATAGGTTTAGAGTCCAGTTTGATGTAAATTGGTCTTTAATGTTTGACTTGGCCACACTTATTTTTAAGTTAATTTTGGCATGATCAGAAAGGGTTCTAGGGTAATTGTAATAGTTTATTGCATATTTTGAGAAACTCGTTGAAATTAAGAAAAAGTCTATTCTAGACCATGATTTATGTGAGGCTGAATAAAATGTAAACTTACTGAGTAGTACAGGATATGTATGAGGGTAGTGTGACAGCAGTGAGGTCTGTGGTGGGAGTGACAGATGCGTTTAAGGTGGAGGTGGGATTACATCAAGGATCATCTCTGAGCCCTTTCTTATTTGCAATGGTGATGGACAGGTTGACAGATGAGATCAGACAAGAGTCCACGTGGACTATGATGTTTGCAGATGACATTGTGATCTGTAGTGAAAGTAGGGAACATGTGGAGGAGACCCTGGAGAGGTGGAGATATGCTCTAGAGAGAAGTGGAATGAAGGTCAGCAGGACTAAGACAGAATATATGTGTGTGAATGAGAGGGAGGATAAAGGAATGGTGAGGATGCAGGGAGTAGAGGTGGCGAAGGTGGATGAGTTTAAGTACTTGGGATCAACAGTTCAGAGTAATGGTGAGTGTGGAAGAGAGGTGCAGAAGAGAGTACAGGCAAGATGGAGTGGGTGGAGAAGAGTGTCAGGAGTGATTTGTGACAGACGAGTACCAGTAAGAGTGAAAGGGAAGGTCTACAAGAGGGTAGTGAGACCAGCTATGTTATATGGGTTGGAGACAGTGGCATTGACAAAAAGGTAGGAGAGAGAGCTTGACGTGACACAGTTGAAGATGTTAAGATTTGCACTGGGGGTGATGAGGATGGACAGGATTAGGAATAAGTATATTAGAGGGTCAGCCAGGTTGGAAGGTTTGGAGACAAAGCCAGAGAGGCAAGATTACATTGGTTTGGACATGTGCTGAGGAGGGATGCAGAGTATATTGGGGAAAAGATGCTAAGGATGAAGCTGCCAGGTAACAGGAAAAGAGGAAGGCCTAAGATAAGGTTTATGGATGTGGTGAGAGAGGACATGCAGGTGGTTGGTGTGACATAGCAAGATGAAGAGGACAAGAAGAAATGGAAACAGTTGATCTGCTGTGGCGACCCCTAATGGGAGCAGATGAAAGAAGAAGAAGAAGAAGAAGACTGATTGCAGAGTCACTTCTGTATAACTCAAAAGGATCAAATATATTATGATCATCCATTAGTTCAGTTATAAGCTTAGAGAGACCATCAGATTGATTGTTTATCTTGTTCGTTCTATCTAGCTCAGGTGTGATAGTCATATTCCAATACCCACCTAGTAAATATAGATGATTTGGAAATTTTTCTAGAATTTTTCGTATATGAAAAAAGTCTGGTACAAGCATGGACCATATACATTTAGGACTAAAATGTCTTTATTGAAGCATGGAAGGAAACATGTTAGGTAATATCGCCTACCATTAGGATCAGAATCACTTGATATTATGTTACATTTGAAAGCATTTGTAATGATTATTGCAACCCCTTTAGAGACAGTAGAGTCCCCAGCGGCTATTAGTAGCTTTATCCATTTATTTTTTAAATCCTTCTCCCAAAGTACTTTTTTCATATGGGACTCTTGGACAAGTGCTATTTCTGCCTTTGACTTGCGAATTAGATGTAGAATTAAGTTCTTTTTCTTTATTATTTTGTAGCCCTTTAACATTCCAAGATTCCAGTGATACTATTAAATCATTATTTTAACCATTGCTAGTTGCTGATACTCTGGGTAAAGAGGTGAACAAACATTATAGAGGAATGTAATTGCCATTCTGGTATATGTTATGATAAGTTTTGATAGACAATAGATGTGACTGTAAGGTGTATGAGTGACAACCCCCTCCCTCAGACCCCCCCCCCCCCCCCAGTGCATATCCATGGCCTACTGTTATCTGAAAGAGGTGTAAGAACCACATTTACAAACCTAATATACAAAATTCCACTGATATTCTAAGCTCCATCAGTTACTCAGCACAAAAACAAACTTCATATCCTGCATTAACTTTTTGCAGATATGTTCTATATTATGTCTTTTTTTTTTTTCCTTTTTTTTTATTAATGATTAATTGACCGAGAAGTGTAGTTATGGGCAAATCCTGTAAGTTGGAATTCCAACCTAAATTCACTACACAAATAATATTATTTCTTCTGTAAAGAAGAGATTTTATTTATAAGTACTTGCATATACCTCATGAACTGGATATTAGTCAGAGTTAATGTTAATTGTTCTTTGGTGTGAGTTTTGGGAACCAAAAGGATTTTTTGTGTAAATCCTTCACTATTATTAGGGTTGTTAGAGATTTGAAATTAGTTTGTCTCTGCGAATTTCTTGTATATAAGAGGAGATCCATGTATTCAGGTATTCAAGAGATGACTTAACAAATTTAGTGTAACCCAAGTTGGCTAAATACAAGATCACATGTACATTGCACTCTTAGATTACAATTACACCATATTAGTACACATATATCCTTACTTCAGAACATAACATATTGTATTAATGTTCTTAGGTGTGTAAACTTCAATGCCGTCCAGTAATTTAACTGCGTGGCCATCTTATTATACAACATAGATCCTTAATTAACCTATCCCATCAAAATTGTCTAGAATTAAGGCTTTTTTAAATAATCTTCTGATAGGAATTTTGTTTTATCTTGGTTTCATATAAAAACTGCTTATCATATCTAAGTATCAATATTTGATTAATATGACATTTGTTTATAAGTAAGTGTATTGTTATGTTGGCTTGGGCTTGGTTAAGATGGTACTATATAGGCAGAGAAAAGTGTACACAAAATAACCCCCCCCCCATATTATTAGATTGCAAATTATTACTAGAGAAGATATATTGTTTTACAACAGTTGTACAACATCTAAGTGCCACATATCTTACAGTCTATTATATAATTTTACATAGTTTTTGATTGGAGTGAGTATAAGTCTCCATGTCATCACAGTCACACAAATGCTGCAAAGAAAGGTTTACCTTCAAGAAATGGTAACAGACCGTATGATCAACTTGATTTGCTCAAGTTTAATAGTCCTTTTAATGGGAATGACTGTATAGTTATGAAGTTCAGTATGGAAGCCTTATGCATCAAGCATCTGAAATATTTCTTGCAAAGTTAACCCATTCCATTTGGAAGCATGTAGCCATGTAACAATTTTTGATACTATTATGTTAAAGTTTACACACTACACAGTATCTGTCTTCTTTTTCTTTGTAAGTCACTTTCCGGGGCTCGAACCATCTTGTTTATTTGTTTGGTGTGGTTTGCGTCCTTGCTCGTGAGTCTTACACATAATTTTTTGCTACTGAGAATGATCGTCCACTTGAAGGCAAATTCCATATCTACATCAGCATCTCAGACACTGAATACAGTACAAACTGCCCCAATTGGTGGAATAATAAGTGGCTTTCCAGGCTAGTGACTATAGGGCTTTTATTATTTATCCTTTTAATCTGGTGACTGTAACAATTGTATGGTAAAAAATGATGAGAACTTTGGCAGCTATGCAGAAAGGAATTGTATCTGTCATGCTTGGGATAGATAAATGGTTAGACGCCAATTCCTCACCATGAGGGAGAACACAGCAGCCAATAGTTTGCTAAAGCAAACCATTTTCTTTTTCAGACTTGTTTGGAATGTTTAGGGTAATTGTGAAGTGTATGCATTTCCTTTTTTGATTTATTGTACAGCTTGATGAAATTTCTGCAATTTCATTGGTGGAAAGTGGTCATCAGACCTCTGCCATCTTCAAATACAACTGAGTTGGTTGTTAGCATTTACTTTTTTTTTTTTTTTTTGACACATTTTCTCTCATTTCATGAGCACCATTACTGTTCAAGAAGTTAGGCAATATGTATGAAAATGCCATACACTGGTACAAGGCTACAACAGAAGGCTTATAAAGTATTAATAAAGTTTGTTCTCCTACTATTAAAGAACAATGAAGTAGCACTACTCCCGGCTCATCTTAAAAGCATCCGTTTGTGTTTATGGAGCACCACAGGTTTATCTATGCCCATGGACGCTGGACAATGATCGATCTAATGGGGGATATAGTTTCAAACCTTTTTGAATATTGCTCCCTTAAACTTTGAGAGATGTTTGAATAACAGGTTTATCATTATGAGTTCTTGGGGTAAATGGGGTCTGAAATTCAACTGCATGTTGTTTAATTACTTTGTTCCTCAGTGTCTGTAGGAACGACAAATTATATAACCAAAAACTGAAACATAATTCTTTTATTGTTCCAGCCGTAAGTGTCCACTAAGGGATCAACAGATTGGATGAAATATTTGTAGAGCTGAGAAATATTTATGTATTCGATAACTAAAGCAAGATATGTACTAGCTTGATGTTGTGGGAACTGCGTGCACCAGTTGAGATATTTGAATGCTTATTGCATCAATGAACTTTGCCCTTGGTGACCTTGTACTTCCTGTTTTTTAGCTCGGAAGTTACTTGTAGGTTCCGAGGGCGTAAGTTAACTAAATGTTGCATTTCCTCATATTGCAAGATGGAATTCCGAGATGGCAATGACAATATTAACCAGAGAATTAGGCAAAATATCTGAATTAAGCTGGCTTTCAGTTTTTGTTGTTTCAGGAATTATGTGCATTTCTTGTGTAGAACAAATTCCGTTTTGCAGATTTGACCTTAGTTTATTGCTTTTTGCGAGCTAGGGCGGTAGTTCTTTGAATGCTTTGAAAAAAGCTGATTTGGCTTCTTGGATGGTTTTTACTGAGTGGTTGACACTATTATGTTGGAAGCATAGCGTCACCGGGTACTTCATTTGGAATTTAATATTTTTGTTCAGAAGATAGTTGCAAAAGGGTGAGAGGATTTGTCTCGACTGTTTAATTGGTAGTGGTAAGTCCTGCGCGGATGAGATTTTATTACCATTCCAAATTATGTTTTTCTTCTTTTTTGCGAAGAAAATAATAGATTGGGCATGTGAGGCATTCAGGATTCTTGCGTAAACCTATTTAGGAGTGTCAGATGTTTGAGACTTTCTTAGCTCCCTGTGGATTCTCTCTACTGTAATTGACTGTGATAACTCCTTATCATCTATGATAATATTAAAAATGTATTTTACAATACTGGTGAGTTGTGGTTGACTGTACTGTTCTGGAATTCCTCTGATTAAAACACTGTTGCATCTCATTCTCGCTTCAAGATCTATTATTCTGTTGTAAGTCCTTGATGGATGTGTCATTTTCAGAGACATTTTTTTGCAATTCCTGTATTTTTACTTCATTATTCATTATTTTTGCCTCATTTTTGCTCAATTCTTGTCATAATTTGATCCAAGTTATTTCTGAATGATTTTAACTTTGTGGAGAAAGCTTGAATTTCTGATTGAAGGGGCAGTAGAGCAGCTTTGAATTCATCCATAGTAAATGGTTGGTCAGACTTGTTTTTCTGGATTTGTTTAGGAACTTCAGATTGCGATTTATTGGTTTTCTGTCTCTTTGTAGAGATTTCCTTTTCAGGAGAGTTGATTAGCGATAGCCTTGTATTGGTAGATTGTGATTCCATTTGTTCCATTTTAATAAGAACTTCTCATTGTTTGCTTGATATTTTCCCTCTCTTTTAATTACACTTCCTTACAACTCTGAAAGGATGGTAGGTATATTTTCACCAGTTTTGTTATCTTTTGCCTTTCATTTTTTTGTTTCTATAACCTTTTGAACTTTTCACAGCTATTATGAATTCCCTCCAGTCTTGTGCCAAAAAAGGAGTACATGTAGCACTTATACCCTTCCCTGGTAAATCTGTTTCTCTTGCCTATCTCTTTCTTCCTTCTTCAAACATTTAATTAGCTTCTCCTTTAAAATTTCTAGACTTCCAGTCCTAAATCTAAAATGCACAGCCTGCTACAAACCTGTCATTCATTCTGTTCACATACCCATCTTCTACATATATCTTGTTGCTAACTCATCTTTCTACACTCCACCCCCACACACAAATACACTTACTTTGTTACCAGTCTATTGCAGCGCTGCCTTTTACATGCATGTACTAGAATGATTATCTTTTTTTTCTCCCCGTCTTCTGTAAGACAAGCTGTTCTATAACAACCTTAACCCAGCCATCTTCTGTCAAATTAAATTACCTACACATACCTAGAAGCTCCTTCACAGTGCATAAGAAGCTCAATCTCAGTTGTTACTTCTCTCTCTCTCAACCATAACTTAACCCTTTAAAAATCAGTTCTTATCAACACCAGTTTTCTAAGAACTATATTTAGACAAATTCATTTTTCTTACTGAATCCAGTCTTCCTATAATACTTATTTTTTTTCTCTTTACCGTGCATAAACCCATTTTTGTTACAGCACAATACTGTGCCATACCTTAATATGTAAAACTAAACAAATCCACAACAAGTTGCAGTATACTCCTTTGGGAAAAGACCATAAGTTAGTACTTTCATTTGTCAAAAAACAGCATTTTGTTCATTACTGTAAGCAATATCATCTCATCAAACAAGAAAAAAATTCAGTCTTCATCATACTTACTGAATGCTTCTTTTATTCTCTACCTTTGTCTAAATGTGTATCGCCTCCTACTTTCAAATGGTCAGCTCTGGCACTACCTTTTCTGCTCCCCTTCTTTCAACTAGCTGTTCTATTCTGTTTTGTTTCATAAAAGCCTCAATATCTCCAATATCAATACCCACACCATAAATAAGCATTCTAAACAACTAAAAGTGTTATTTCATGCCACAATCCAGATATCTTAGCTATTACTATTTCTCAGTTTACACACAATGACTACCTCCCTATCTCTTATCTCCAGCATTTATAACTCTTATAGAAGCAACTGTCCAAGCGTCAGAATGGATGAGCAACATGTATTCTTTCCAAAATACATTCAAAGACCCTTTGGTTACTTTTTCTTCTTCCTAACAAGTTACTGATGTCAACAGGATCATTATTTTTCTCAAAATAGGTTCAGCCACAAGCAGCACATTGTTTCATTCTACCCTCTAAATTCTGCTTGTATCACATGCTTCTCCTCTCTCTCTCTCTCTCTCTCTTTGACTCATTTTTAAATGTCTCAGTCAACTCCAAAACTGACTTCATCCTCTTGTCTTCTTTAACATCACTCAAGTTGCTACTAAACTTACTCACCCTGCCCTGATAGGTAATACTTAACGCATAGATTTTGTACTTAGTAACATTCCTTATTGCTACAGCTCCTTCAATATTTTCCGAATCCCCTTACTGCTCTTACAGGCTAAGACCTATGCAGTTACTATGGACTTCCAAAAAACTACAGTCCCCACTGCTGTTATACATGGCCTCTCGTTAACTCTTTCCAGAGAAAATGCTGTTATACATTTATTAAATTTCATTGAATGAATACTATTTCCAGCTCTCTCAAACCACAGTGACAATCTCAGCCAGTTTTACAATACCCTCCTTCCCATTCAGAATTCTCTGGTACTAAAAGATAGTTCTGTGGTAACTCCAGTCCCTGACTCACTAATAATATAAAACATCTTATGTGTCCACATGATAAACCATGGCATATCTGGTAAACTACTAATGAGGTGACCTACCACAATGAAAAAAGAAAATATCAACAGGTTGAATGGTAGTCCGAAATATAATTAAAGCTATCAGCACAATATTTCTAAACAATAAAACAATCTCGTTCACAACACTAAACTCTACTGGGAAGAATTCAAATTCATCTTAGAGCTATGAAATCCCTCTCCGACACTACCTCATGTGCAGTCTCCAACACTCCTAAAGACTAATTCACATTTTCTCCTTTTCTCCTCTTCCTTAATGACATGTTTAAGTGTCTTGTCTATTATATGTTAATGTTATTCTCTGAAAATTATTATGCTGCCTTTTAAATACATGTGATGCTCCATTTCGAGACAAATGTGGTCTGGCTGTATGTCCAGATTCACATAAAGCTTGTTGTTTCACATCAGTAGCATTTGTTCTTCATAATCTCATTCAATTAAATTACTTACCAGGCCATTCACCTAATCATTAGCATTTTTTGTCTTGAATATTCAGTCTAGACACCCTATACATTTCTCCCTTTCCAAAATTGTTAAGCTTAAATTTTGGGTGCATGTGTGACCTGTGTAAGTGTATGAAACCCTTAATGTTTTTTTGGAGACATTTGACATAATTCCCACTGTGAAGTCTACTAAAGTAATATCTAAAGTAATATCTAAAAATGAATAGTCTCATTATAGTGTGATACTTTACATTGAGAAAATTAACTATGTCAGATAAATAGTTAATAAAATTCATAATTTAATCCTGTGAGCCACTCCATGTCAGAAAAATATCATCCAAAATATTTAAAGAATATGAATTTATTTAACAATGGACTATTTTCATTTAAAAGAAAACTGATGGAACAGTAACTTATAACTGTAGTATGTGTACTAGAAAATCTGATTTCAGTGCATTTGCTAAATAGGAAGGTTTATAATGACATTTTAAATACAGTTTTAACATCTGAACAGAGGTTATTTTGAACAAAAGAGAAATTCACTTCAAGATATGAATAATTTCATGGTCGTTTCTTGGTCATGACTAGATAATCAGTGCCCACAGTGTGATTACGTAACTCTAGCATGCACCCCTATGGGGACATGTAACGGACAGATGCTTGCTATGTTGGAAATAATAGAAAAACACTGGCATGTAATTTATTCATTTGAAGGTTTTATTGGAATGGTGTCTGACTGTACTAGTTTCTCTGAATGAGCTTAAGTGTATAAAACAAGCCCTTAAATTCCGACCAGTAAGAAATTAGAAGAATTCAGTTCGGCAGAATTATAACTTTAAGGGAGACTCGTTACCTTAAGTCATGTGACATTAAGTGATTAAACAGTGATCAATATATATTCTGGTTTTACTACCTGATAATGCACATGATAGTCTGAATTAGTGTGTGCATTTTTTTTATTATTTTAATAAGGTAATGTCCCTTGTTTCTTCATTGAAGCCATTTGTAGTGTTAATAACATACTGATGACAGTAATGTGGAGTCAGAATAAAGAAGAGTATGATTTGAGACTGAGTTACTAAAGAGATTGAGGAGAAACAACTTCATGCTTTGTAAAATTAGAGTTGCATAAATGGGATACATGGGTCATGTCTTAATAGCTGACTGCTTGACATCAGACCCTGATATAGTCATGTCAGTAATGCAAATACATCCTTCAGGTAGCAATAGGTTCTCATGACATTTCTTGCTGTGATGCAGTATCATTCAAATGTATGTCAAACATGTTGGGTATGAGTTTGCCATTAAGCAAATGACTAGAACAAGCTACACGAATACAGAAGCAAATACATTTAAAATGTTTTAACATTCTGAGAAAAAAAGTTCCCATGCTGAATATAAAAGTTAAATTGCAAGATTTAATCCAAAACCAAACTGGTGCATTAATTCTGCAAGATAATAAAATAGTTGCTTGTGGGTGCACACCTTTTATGAAATGCTATCAATTGTGAATAGTAAAAGAGCTGTGTGCCATCATGCATTGTATATGGTTGTGAAAAAGAAAATGCACACACTATGTTAGTAAGTTGTTGTATTAGGTACAACCAGGATTGCAGAGAATGTTGTAAATATACAAGTATGATATAGTTGGGAAGTATAACCCAGGAACAGAAATACAAACAGCAGATATGCTAATTCATTTTGATTTGCCAGAGCAGCAAGCAAATTTGTTCAGTAATGAAGAAAATAATGTGTTTAATTCTACAGCCTCCTATGAATAAAAAGAAATTTGAGTTACAGCAGTGAGCTGGTAATAATCTTGAGATGCAGATGCTTTGAGATGTACCTATGACAGGTTAGCATGATAAAATCTGCTGCAAGAAAAGAAATACAGCGAGACACTTAATTTAAAAGAGAAATAAGTTCTATAGAAGGCTTGATGTTTAAAGCTCATAAACAGATAGTGGCTCTTCAGCTGCAGAAGTAATAGCAACTTCTGGTCCTAACTCTCCACAATCTACGATCAAGATTAAATGTCTGTACAGACTGTTAAAATCCTTGTGAAGAGATCATATTCAATAACAGCACCTGTTATGTTTATGTGCACCTGGGTTTATAGACATGGAGGACTAATCCATTTCAAAATATAGCTCTTAATCCAGCTAAATTGCCAATGTGTCATAAGATGTAGTATTCTGTATGTGATGTCTTATTAGTGCCAACATGAGTTATGATAAAGTATGCTAAAGAGATGGTTACATTTTATTAAATATTATACAATAAATGTGTATTACTATTCAAAAATAAGCACACCAATTGGACAGCCCAATCAGTGCGCCCATTGTAAATTAAGCATTTACCAACAGAAAAAAGTCCAGCTACTGATGTACCATTGAGCGGCCAGACTTTCTACTGGTATATGCTGAGGGATAGAGCAAAATGTAAGAAAAATCAGGTATGTTCTGCAAATTTAAGTTAAGTACTTACCCTAACTATGTTGTCAATTTTCATTCTTCCTTAATGAATGGGGTTCGGCTCTGATCCTTGGATCCAACTTGGCCACATTTTTGCAGTCCAGGATCTGACTCTCAAGCTTCTCCCTTTATCAATAATGTCCCTGATCACTGCTTTACCTCAGATCAAGTTTGCTGCTTCTAAGCTATGTGTAAAAAATGTAACATAGCCATAATACTGATAGAAAGAGATGCAATAAACCAAAACAGGGGCACAGACAGGAACAATGGTTCCTGAAAAACTTCCTCAGGTCATTCTCAGAGAAAAGGAAGGGGAAGGTGGGAGGAAAGTTGAGGAACTGGAGAAACCATGCGGTCAACCTGAGGTCTGGTATCTCCGGATGAGTCAGGTCTGATGGGTGTGAGAGGAGATCTGGACTGGGGTCCAGTGTCCATAGAGGACATATTAGATGAGACCATAGTAAGGGAAACCAAATCTGTTGAGGCCAAAAAGGGGCAATGAGGATTACTTTGCTCTTCAGCCTGAAACCTTTCTGAAGAAACTTGTGAATTAGGGGTGGGGGAGGATAAGCATAAAGAATACCTGAGGGCCAAATGTGGACCAGTGCATCTATTGGTGAGTGTCCCTGAGGGGGAATTAGAGCAAAAAACCTGCTGCACTTGTTGTTGAGGGGAGAGGCGAATAGGTCACAGGAAGGTTGACCCCCTGATGGAAGATCATGTTTACTAATGACTGATTGAGAGACAGTTTGTGAGGCATCAGAACAGTTCTTCTCAGCCTGTCTGCTAGTACATTTGATTTCCCCAGAATCTGCATCACTATAAGAAAGCAGTCGGATGAGATCACCCATTGCCAAACTCTCATTGCATCTCAGTGAAAAGGATAAGATCTGGTTTCCCCCTGCTTGTTGATGTACTAAAGCACTGACATACTGTCCATTTAAATAGCAACTATCTCCAGAGGAAGAGAGTTCTGGAAGGCCTGCAATGCTAATATGACCACTCTCATCTCCAGGACATTTGTATACAATTTGGTCTCTATTGGGGTTCAAATTCCTTGAACAGTCTGTCCTACGTAATGCCCCCACCATCCAAATTGAGAGGCATCCATGGTCAATATGGCGATGGGTGAAGGAAGGATAAAGGGGTGACCTTGGCAAAGGTCTTTGGATTGGACCCACCATAGTAATGAGTCCTTGCACCCTGGACAGTTTTATTGGAAATTGTAAGGGTTGGTGTAGAATGGACCACTGCACTTGTAAGGTCCACTGAAGGATTCTCATATGAAAATGAGCTGTTGGAATTAATGTGATTGCAGCAGCCATCAATCCCAGAGCCCTCAAAATCAGTTTGGCTGGAGGGAAAAGATGAAACAAAATCTGACTGACATGTAATCTTAGTATAAGAATTCTGCTTTGAGGTAAGAATGCTTGAAGATTTAGTGCGTTCAGGTGAGCCCCTATAAACTCCAAGACTTGTTACTGGTTACAGTTTGGATTTTGCAAGATTTACAGTGATACCTAGAGAATGAATCAACTGAAGAAGATAGTCTCTGGCTGTTATCAATAGATGCCTGGTTGATGTGGTGAGAAGCCAGTCATCTTAATAAGGAAGAACCCTAAATCCCTGCAGTCTTAGATAAGCCGCAATCACTGCCATACATTTGGTGAACACACTGGGGGCTGTGGTGAGACCAAAGGGCAGGGCTCTGAACTAATAATGACTATCTCCCAGCTGAAAGTTAAGGAATATTTGGGATCATCTGTTCATTTTTATGTGATAGTGCACATCCTTCAGATCTATACAGCACATCCAGTCACCTTTCTGCAGCAATGGTAGAATGGACTGAACCGTGACCATCTGGAATTTGGAGTTTTTTATATATTTGTTTAGATAACTGAGATCCAGGATGGGTCTCAGGTCCCCTGTTTTCTTTGGCACTAAAAAGTACCTTGAGTAAAATCCAGATATTGTTTGGTCTGGTGAGGCCTCTTGGATGATTCTCTTGTCTAACAGCTTTTGAATTTCCAGGGCTGCTCACTCCCACTAATTGGGTGGAACATCAGGGAGACTTTTCTCTCATCTTTGGTGGATTTTGTAAAAAGGGGATAAAATACCCTCTGTATATGATTCTTTGTACCCATGTATCCCTTGTGATGGTTGCACAGGCTTCCAGGTACAAAGACAAGCATTCCCCCAAGTGTTTCCAGAGAAGAACAGTTGGGTAACCTATCAGAATTGCTGGAAGGATCTGTCAGAGAAAGAATCTCAAGACCCTTGATTTTGTTTGCAGACCCCTCTGCCATGTGGGCACTGTTTTCCATTGTTATAATTATTTCCCCTCTGCCTCTGGGGAAATATCTCTGTGTGACTCTTGAAAAGGCACTGGAGAGTTCCAAAACCACATTTTCTTCTTCTGAAGAAGAAGAATCTCTGCAGGGTAGAGAATTGATTCCTATGGCAGATAGGGTCTTTCCATCTTGTTCACTACAGAAAAACATCTCTTTAACAGTGGGCCCAAAAAGGGAGGATCCATCAAAAGTAGCATTAACGAATGATGCTTTAATGGGGTACTCAAAGTTGCACAAGTGCATCCAGGCATGCCTCCTAATGGATATGTCTGCATCTGGAGACCATGAGGAACCTTCAGCCATGTCAGGGCCTATTGGATGCTTTTGAGATAGATTATAGGGTGGCCAGTCACAAAGAATACATTTTCATTTCTTCTGCCGACATGGACCCAGGGATAGAGTTAAGAGAGTTCTTTTACTAATTCCCTCTGTAACCTAGTACAATGTGCCAGGAAATTCAGTGAGCTTATAGCAAGGGTTGCTGATGCATATATTTGCTTCCATATCTGTCTCTGTTAGGGGGAAGGACAGATAAGCTCTGTTCAGCTAGCTCCCTTTTCGTGGCTGCTGCAACAACCATGGCATCTACAGAAATCCCCTTGGACTGATGTTGTCTGTCTAGTGGTGCACTAAGGATCTTGTCTGGGCATTTAGGGATAGGGTCTATGGAATACAGCTTCTTCTATGCCTAACAGCAGACAAAGATTAACAAGCTCATCCACTGGGGGGTAACCCAAGATGTAGATGGGCCAGACCAGGAACACCAATTCATCCTGAGAAGGGTTCTGGGAAGACCATCCACATTTTTGGTGCAGGAGTTCTAAAATGTCTGCAAATGAGATGTCTTCTGGTGGAGATCTGGGGGACCCTTCACCTTCAATAAAATCTGTGTCCTTTGTCAATGATTCCTGAGGGCAATCCAAATGCCTCCTTTTGCATAGTTTCTTCCGAAGAACCTCTTCACTGGATTACTTTGGCAAAGTATCAGAAGAAAGGGGAAGCCCCTTTGCAGGGAATGTCTGGAAGGTCTTATGGAATGGCTGTCCCTGTGGAGTAAAATGATGAGACTTAGTAGTCAGATCCAAAGGAGGAATGGGAATAGGATCCAAAGATGTGATAGTTGAAGGCTCCCCTGGATGGGAGAGAATCCTTTCCACTACCTCAAAGGCAGTAGGTCCAGGAGAAGTGGAAATCAGTCTCCCTGGAGCCAAAGCCCTCAGATCAGCCAACTCTCCAACTCCTCCGGGTTCCGCCCCCAAGCTATCCAATGCTGACACACTGAGGGGGAAGTGATGGCTCTAAAATCCTAAGAGTCAAAGTCATCTCCACTGACCCAGCTCCAGCGCTTAGGATCTGAGATTTTCTGCTCTGAAATACTTGGAGCTGAACAGATCAGAGAAAGAGTCAGAATCAAAGAAGGTAACATTCTTGGATCCGATGCCTTGACTCCTAGAATCTTCTGATTCAACAGTTCCAAACCCACAGGTTGGATTGGAGAAGGAGTTACTAAAGGGTATGAAGGTTGCAGATACAATGGGGGATAGAACCTGAAGGACCCTCATTTAGATCTGAGCTCTAAGAAACTTTCTCATCATCTTATCCACATCATACTCAGATAGACTCTGGGAAGACCTGATGGAGGAAGCTGCTGAGGGAGGACAAGAAGTTTTTAGGAGTCTCTTGCTAGAAAGGGAACCTGAATCTTAGAGACACTGCCTATGGAGAGAAGCATGGAGACCGGATAAAAGGAGATCTGCTTGGGAGTGCAAAAGTATCCGACAAAGCTGGATCCAAAACCTTTTTAGCCTTAGTGGTAGTAGGAGCTGATAAGGTCAGATCTGATACCTTTTTTATTTTTGATGGTAGCTTCGAACTCGAGCAGAAGAAGGAGATCAGACAGGGGAGCATTTCCTAGACTCCCTGGTCTCCTAACTTTTATGATGTCTCAAGGGGGGTTTAGCCCCTGAAGTAGAAGGAAATACAGATGAAGAAACAGGCAACATACCTTTCAAAATAAGCTTATTACATCTATCTTTTATTGTCCTGACAATAAAACCTGCACAGATTTCACAAGAAATCTGAAGGTGAGCAGGACCTAAACACTCCCTGTGGGCATCAGAATTGGGTATCTTATGCCTACGGTAGGTTTATCTGCCATACCAAAAAAATACACTACTGATAAAAAAAACATAATTTAAGAGAAACAGAGTGTTATTATAAACTTTTTTTAAGAAAGGTGAAAGAAGAAAATACCAGCAATGGTATGAAAAAATTACCTCAGGAGAGGTAAGAAAAGGAGAAAAACTACCAACAATGGTAGGATAGAATCTACACTAGTATCAGAAAAGATCTAAACTAATCTTAAACTAACTACCAGGTAAAGAGAGGAAGGTAGTAATGAAAAAAGAGAGTTAGTAATAATACACCAAATAAATGTATCACTCACATTTGACTAATAACTCCCAGAGCTTGAGAGTGTGAAATCCTGACCAATCAGTATTTACCCACCAGGGACTTTGTTTAATCACTTGGGCTTCACCCTCATGATCAAACCACACCAACCATGGGTAAATCCTTATTTAACTATGTACAGTCGAGGATTATTGCTTAAATGGACAATGGGATAAAGATTACCTATTTGAGATGGATTCTCTTGATGGTCAATTTTCTATAACAAGCAATGCTGTCAGATAGCTGCATAAGTTTTCAATGACAAAAATGTATCCTCATTTCATAACAAAGCTATCGTCCTTAACAAAACTATGCAAAATAACATTGGAAAACATAAAATATTTCCAACGGATTTTAACAGATTTTAGCAGCTGGTGCAAAGGTTTAAGCTGTCAGCCTCATTTGCCTACTGTGTGACCTTGAGCAAGTCACTTAACCAGACATTGCTCATGGGTTGCACTCCTGCAAAGGTACTGTGTTTACAGTGGTACTACCTGGTTAACAAATTAATATTATTGCTATTATTCTCATTATTCTTATTATTATTGTTATTATTTTAGACATCTTCTGTTACTTTTAAGAGGATCATTAAACAACAGAAGACTAAACATAAAAAGCCCTAGCAAATTCTATAATTAGCAATCCTAAGGCTTATTATTCTAGATCTATGACTGTCTCATAAGTTCATAGGTAAGTACTAGGCTAGCTGCCCTTGGCCATTTTAAGCTTAGACAATTTTCCTGTTTGTGCTAAATTAACCTATCCTGTTTGGTTAGAGATTAGCTTTACCCATCTATGGTTAATAATTAAATATTACCACAATGAGAATAACTGGGATCATATCATAGATGAGGGGACTATTTATTTTACATTTGTTTACCAGAAAAGTCCAACTGGGATAAGAGGCTCGGGGAGAAAAGCTCCACATATAGAGATTATGCAAAAATTATACAAGAAATTATACAAAACTTAATACAGGAAATTATACAAAAATATGCAAGACTTACAGCACACCATAAATTACATTATATGCTTTGATAGCTGACATTTGTACTATACAATCATCTGATATAATTCCTTATTGCAGTGTAGACATTGCAGTTTCTCAAAGTAAGCTGAGGAAGGGTTTGTAGGGGGAAATTGGATAGAAAAGGATGAGGTTATAGATTATCTAGACTTGAGAGAGAACATAGATTATGCATGAGATTATGTATGACTATGCATAGAATAAAGCATTTAGGAGCTGTCTCTGTCCATTAGTAGTACAGGGGCTGTCCTGGGGTACATTTTCTGTTTCCCATCCATAGATCCAACTTGTTCTTGAATATGGACAGGGATGGACTTTGTTTTGTGTGGATGGGAAGTCTGTTCCAGAACAGAGGTGTCCTCTGAGAGATACACCTCTCCCTCCAAACCATTCTGTTGATGTTACAGAACAGGTTTAGATCCCTAGATTGGGTATTTATGATGCCATTTGACTTGCTGATGTGCAATAAATCCATCAGTATTGGGTCTGTGGATACCTAGTATGCCTGACACAGGTCACCTATTGGCAGTCTCACCAGTCTGCAGGAAACCAAGTATAGTTACAGGGCTTTGAGTCAGCCCATGTAGGATACTTCATCACAAAAGGTTTCTCATCTAGGGAAAAAAGAGGTCATTGTTCCCCTCTACTCGTCACTCATTAGACCCATTATAGAGTACAACGCCCCTTTTGGTATGTGCCTCACAAGACATCTACAACTACTAGAAAGGCCGCAGAAATAACTCACAAAGAGGATTACCAGCCTCAAACAGATGCCCTACGCAGACCATCTAAAAAAACTCCAGCTTTACTCCATCGCATATCGCCTACTCAGAGGCGAACTCTGCCTAACATACAAAGCTATGTCAAACCCAGAGCAGAACATGCTGGAGGGATAGATTCCTGTCCCAGAGACTTCCCATACTCTTGAACAAACTACCTATATATATATATATATATATATATATATATATATATATATATATATATATATATATCAAACAAAGCTCCTCATTAGCACTCTTCAAGAAAAATCTTGATGATTGGATGGGAGATAGGAAATTCACCCTGGAAATCACTTCTGTGATTCTGCTCGACAGGGGCACAGGAAAATAATTTTCTTGGGTGGCGAAAGCCAGGGCACCTTTTTGGCTAGGCTTATATAGGCCCTAGAGCCAATAGCCTAGTACCTACCTATGAGGCTATGAACCTATGTTGGTGCAGCGGTAGCATTGTCACCTCACAGCAAGAGGTTCTTTGTTTGATTCTCGGCTGGAGCACCTTCTGTGTGGAGTCTGCATGTCCTCCACACGGTCGAGTGGCATTCAAAAGACATGCGTGAATGGGCGTGCCTTCGTTGAAGGTTGGGCATCAGGCTGGCACCTTGGCACCATACAAATCGACTGCCAATCATTAGCGGACGGGAGTTCTGCTGTGGCGACCCCTAACAGGGAAAAGCCGAAAGAAAAACAACATCCTTTTAGTAAGGTATCTCTGTGGGTGTTCCAGATGATGTATGTGTCTGGACAGATACATGCTAAAGGGAGTATTATATTGAATGATGGCATAATGAGGGCTAAAACAATGAGTAAACAAGTCACACAGAAAAAGCAATCAGTAAAAACCAAAAGAAAAATCTAGCAAGGCTAGACTTTCCACTTTGTGATTCCTTCAACCTCTTGTATTACACACACCATGGGATATATGCAAATGACCTTCTAAGGACATCAAGTGTTTCAGCTATATGGCAATTCTGAATGTCCATGACTTTTTTTCCTTTTTAAGTCAATTTATGGACAAATTCAGGCCAATAAAGCCAAAGCCCACTAGCCGTGGACATGCATGTTTTAGCCTTCTTGTAAAGGGGGCAATGACATCCCTAGATTTAGACACAATCTCTTTGTTTATAAGCTATGAAGTATGTCTCATTTGACATTAGCTCACTAAAAACTAATACTTAAATAATATGGGACCTAATCTCCTTAGCTGACATTTTTGAATCTTCATCTAGACATTCATGCACACTATTCTTGGTGAGGGAGTGATAACTGTTTAGCACTTGTATATAAGATCAAAAACAAAATCTTGTTCTAGCCCTGATAGCATTCTATGGCTTTTCTGGATAAAAGCTAGTAATCACCAGGCAATTATATTGCATCGGTTGTGTGATGACTGGGGAGAGATGGGCGAAGGCTGTCAGCCTAGTCAAATAGAATTTGATACATAATTCTATCAACTGTATAAATAAATGTAAAATATAGACTTGTGTTTTTAAATGAAAGAAAATACTTTAAAGTGTGAACTTCAAGATTGCTGCAACATTGCCATCTGCTGTAAGGAAAACCAAGCCAAGTATTTCAAATGTGTCGTGTAAAGTTGAAAAGATATTATGAATCTCTTTAATGTTTTACAAGTCAATTCTAGTGTGTCTGGATGAAGGTTTCATGCCCATTGTTTTAAGGCTAAAGTTTATGACCAGAATTTAGATGTGGAAGGTGCTTTATTGCTCTAGTTTCTGCTAGAATGTATATGTGAAATGCCTTGTATTGTTGTAAGTTTCTGTGTAGGTGTTAGATTGCTAAATAATGCAGTTTGTGGCCTGAGAACTCAGACCAGATGTTAAGATGATGCAATATGAATACTGGGAAAACCTAAGTGTCAAAAATGATGTAATTTGGGAAGGGCCTTAGAGTCATGGTTGTTAGTAATGTTTAAATACTATTTCTCACAAGAGACTGGGAGCATTTTGATCTTGATATCCAACTTAACAGCACTCTGCCTTGTCTCACATGTAAGTTTTAGCACTGTGATTTCTTGTAGGAATAGTTAAAGCTAGTAAAGATTAATTAGGCATTTTTCTTTGAAATCAGACCTGAGCTGCTGTATTAAGTTTCTGTGTAATCTCTGAACTCTTAGATATCTATGTGGTGTAGTAGTTTTGTCTTGTGTTTTAATTATTTATTATTAAATATTTTTAAAACCTTCTACCTGTGGCTGATTTGTGTAGAGATAAGCTCTAGAGTACATTGCATATTTATAGAGGTTATTGTAATAGGCCACTCTAAAGTAAGCCTTGACTGTTAGTCATACTACCATTGGATAATAATATTGCACAGTAATAATTGGACACCCTTTTAAGGGCCTTTTAGTAGCTGATATTATTAGTTGGGTGGTGGCAGTAATTACTACCATATAGTCTGGGTAAAAGGGCACAGCTGGAGAATCTGTGTCAGTCTTTCCCAGGAGTGTTGGTGAAGTAGTATAAATATCTCAAAGTGTGTGTGTGTTGTGTCAGCTACTTGGGCAGTGACATGAAGCACTGGTTGGACAGAGAGGGTACTGGTGGTTTAGCTTGCCCAGCAAGGCTGCGACCTGGACCAAAAAGCTGTGGCAGTGGGGAGTCTTATTGGGTACCTGGTGAGCAAGGGAGCAACCAGCCCCAGACTGACTGTGATCTCTGTGTGCACTTAAGGGAAATTGTACTTTGCTGTGTGTATTAGTTATCCTTTTCTCTTCTAGGAGACGACTTCCCTGGTGTTAGTGGTGAGGATTGAGGCTCCTTGATTGCTGGGCCAGGTTGCGGTCATCACAGGTTGTATCAAAAGTCTTTGGCAGGTACTTACACTCCACTATATTTGAAGCAAGGAACTTACAATCCTGTTTAGAAAGGAGGTGATACAAATCAAATGACTAACTATAGGACAATCAAATTCACATATATCCTTAGCAAATGTTTTCAATGACTAATGTTAATGTACTTAACAGCTCTGATTCTAGAAAGCCAGGACCATGTTCATGACCATGATCAGTATGGGTTTACATGACAAAGACTGAGCATTATCAAATTAAAATTTTGTCTACATTAGTCATGGGCAGCGCAGTAGTGCAGTGGTTAATGTTGCCGCCTCACAGCAGTTCCATTCTTGGCTGGGGTGTCTTCTGTGCAGAGTCTGCATATCCTCTCTGCAGTTGAGTGGGTTTCCTCTGGTTTCTGGGTACTCTGGTTTCCTTCCACATTCCAAAGACATGCACTTGGAGTGTTTCTCCCCGGGTCAACACTGAAAATATGCTCTGTCCTAATCAGACTTTCCTGGTTAACAAATGTTAAATAAATAAATAAATAGATGCCTTGAATTTAGGGTTACCTGTGGATGCAATTTATTTAGATCATTCAAAGGCATTTGCCAACATACCACACAAGGAAATAAATACTAGTTTAGATCCATGGTAAAATCATATGTTTTGGTCTGGACTAAAATTTTGTTCAAAGGGAGATCCTTTTCCACATGGATCAGAAGCAATCTTTCACCATAAACCTCAGAGGTCTTACAGAGACCTTTTAGTTTTTTCATCTCTTTATCACTTATCTGGAACCATAACACCTGGTGTTCAGAGATTACAGATGACAGTAAAACTGGGTCAGTTATTACCTCTATTGATGACCAGTCTCAATTCTATACATTTTGATTAGATCTACGTCCATAGGTATACACTAAGCTAATGACCACCAGGGTCTTTGTAAGCCTAGCTATACAACCCAACTCAAATACATCTCCTGTTAACATGGGGGGTATGTTTGTTAGGACAGCTGTGTTATTTAGGATAGATTGCTTAAAAAGTTATGCTTGGGGTATGTTAGTTATGGAATGTTTACTGTTGGCCTCTGTCTATAAAAGACATGGGGGTCAGCCCAAGGATGAAGTTATGTTTACCCATCCAATGTTAATTAGGGAATGTTTGCAGTCAGCCTCTGTCTATAAGGGACATTGTGACCAGCCCAGGAATAAATTTGCAATTTACCATCCAATGATCAAGATTAAGTTTGAATATGGTTAGGGATGGACTTTGCTTCACATGGATGGGGAGCCTGTTCCAGTGCATGGGGATCTTTTGATTCACATATCTGTCTTGCCAGCATGTTCCATATGTTCTACTTATGTTGTAAGCAATGTTCACATCCCTGGATCTGATGTTTCTGGTGCTGCTCATTTTGTGAATGTGCAAAAGCTCCATCAGAGTTGGATCTAAGGATGCTTTATATGCTAATCACAGATCGCCATTCAACAAACTGAAGGAGATCGAGTATAGAGACAGGGCTCTAAGGCGATCTGTATAGGAAAGTGTATTAATACCCTGAATTCTCTTGGTGAGGAACCTCTGTGGGCATACCAAATGCTGCATATGCCTAGTCAAGTACATGCCAAAGGGCCATTGTACTCAATGATGGGTCTGATAAAGGAGTAGTAGAGTGGTACTATAACTTCCTTGGACCTGAATGACATACCCTTACTTATAGTTTGGGCAACACAGAATAATTTTCTTACCACCTCGGCTATGTGTTGGTCAAAGGCCAGATTACTATCTATATATATTCCCAGACCTTAACTTATGGGTCAATTTTTAGGGGTGTCGTATAAATGGAGCAATTTGATTGGGTACACATTTTCCTAAAAGGCACTATAATGCACTTCTTTGCATTCAGTTTTAATTCATGGCTTTGGCACCAGTCATTTGTCTCTGTTAGACCTCAAGCAGGGTGTTCGTTTCATGGGGGGAATTTTATGATGGCTCCCAATTTGCAGTCATCTGTGAACTTGGTGAGCCAGAGGCATTAGCCTTGACCTCCAATTGAAGTAGAAGCCAAACAGGAGTGGACCTATCACTGAGTCCTGTAGTACTCCACTGGTGACCTGCCTCTTGGTGGAGGCAGTCTCTCCAATCCTGACTTCTTGTGTCCTATCTGTGAGCCAGCTGGCAAGCCAGTAAGTTGTGTAGGCATTTTTGCCTAGTTCAGTGAGATTGTCCACAATACCTGAGTGGGATACTGTGTTAATGCCTTAGCCAGGAATAGGTAGGTGATATGCACCATTTTCCCTTCACCCATTGCCTTGGTTACCTTCTTAAAGAAGTCTACCAGGTTAATTAGGCATGATTTTCCTTTGACAAAATCAAACTGGGATATGTCCAGTGTCTGAGGTTGCTAATGTCTTTGTTGATAAGTTCCGTGATAATTCATTCCATGGCTTTGCATTTAATCTAGTCAGACGAATAAGTCTGTAGTTTCTCAGATGGACTGATGTTCCACCTTCGTGAAGGGGAATAACTGTTGCCATCCTCCATTCACTTGGTACATAGCCAGTCTTGAGGCTGTAGATGAAAGGTGATTCAAGTGGTACTGATAGGTCATGTTTCAGATTACTTAGTAGGCAAATTGGGATGTTGTTGGGCCACACTGAGGCTGTGTTTTTTAGCCTTAGTGTGTGCTGCTATGACCTGCTCCCTATTGATAGTGGGGGTAGGTATGCTGGTAGGGATTTCACAAAGAGTGATGGGGAGTGGAGGGTTAAAGTTTTTGCTGAATTTGTTGGCCATCAGATTCGCTATGTGACTGTGCTCAGTGAAGGAGGTACCATTTACTACAAGTTCAGCACACTGTTGCATGTTACCATTGAGGTTTCAGACATAGTTATAGAAGGCCTTGTGGTTGTCTTTAGCCTGAAAAGCTATCTTGACCTCATAATTGGACTAGCTGGATTTAATTAGTCCTTTTAGTTTCCTGTTTAGTTTTATTAGTGAGCTGCTGTCATTAAGAGTTTTTAATTCTGTCCATGACTTTCTTCATTTGTTATATACCTTGCTAAGATTAGGATTCCCCCAGTGTGGTTTGTTTCTGAGGTTCATTTGGGCTTACCTCTGGTAGGTGCAACAGCCTCTATGCAGCCTTTTATATTTTTGTAGGGTTTTTCTATTAATAATTCTGCATAGGCTATTGTGAACTCGGTGTTGGACAGGGCACTGAATTTTGACAAACTGTCACAATAGGATATAGATTGCTTTAAAATAGTTTCTAACTGTAATAGGTTTTGCTGGGTTTTTCAAGCTGATTTTTATTTCAAATGAGACAGCTCTGTGATCTGACCTCCCTAATGAGGACATGACAAGGGGGGAGAGGGGTGCAGCACTGTCCTGTATTGGTGAGAACAAGGTCCAGTATGTTTGAGCCTCTGGTTGAAGTGTGCACTAACTGAGCAACAGCATTTGTATTAATAAAATGCAGGAAACATTGTGCCTACAAGTTGTTGGCAGTGTATGATTCCCAATCTAAAGAGGGTTAGCTAAAGTCTCCCATAAATAGAATGTTTGATTGGATAGAGACTGCCTCCAATAGGTCTAGCTGAGAATTATGGGATTCTTGAGACACAGATGGTGACCTATAGCTTGCTAAGTTATGGTAAGCAACTCTATCTAAGGTGATTTGGACATGAATGAACTCCAGGGTATCATCCTGTATAAGCAACCTTGAGGTATACTTGTTGCTAATGTAGATCAGACACTGCCACCTTTTTCTCCCTGACTATGTGTTTGATGGACTAAATGTGTAGAAGGCATTGTAGCCTTGTACTGCTCGAGTACTTTCTGCAGCTTTAAACCATGTCTCGCTAACAACCCAAATGTCTATATTTTCCAGAGGGAGGAGAGTTTGTAGGATGTGGAGTTTCTTGTCAAGGCTCCTAGCATTGAGCAGTAACACCTTTAGGTTCTTTTGGGTTTTATTTGCTATGTTGGTAGGTTAGCACTTTGGCATTGCCTTAAAAAGGCTCTAAGGGGTGGATAACATTTTAACCAAAATCCGGAAGCCTGGGAGGGACAGATGCAGGCCATCTTTGGCAAAGCAACGTGGTCTCTTGACATGTCCTCCCAGGCCAACATATATTGAATCCCCCTGGACTGACACCAGAAACTAAGCCAATTGTTAAAGTCAATCACTTTTTGTTCATATTGTGGCATCATCTTTGGTGAAGGTAGAATTTTGCTCAATGCAAGGTACATAACAGTCTGAGACACATATTCAGAGAGATCCATAATGTCTTTCTTCATGTAATCCAGAGTGGTATGTCTCAGGTCATTTAGGCTCAAAAGGACAATGATAGAATCTTACTGGTACCTGCAGTACAATGACTTGGTGCATGTGTAACTTGGTGGATCCTGGCTCCAGATAAATAACTGACTGCAATCTTATCCTTGTCCCGTCTGGGAATAAGGGCATCTGTGTTTCATACAATGGATTTGCCTATGACAAGAGTCCTGGGTAAATTGTTTGCTTGCCTTATCGGCTTTCTTTTTGGAGGTCTATTGGGTGCAAGCTTATATGCGATGCTTGATATTGCTTTTGGTTTATGCTTTAGAGATTGCTGAGGATAGGCATTGTTGTTTTCAGGCTTAAGAGGTCTTTGAGATTTGGGGAGATTGCTTTTTAGTGTCTCAGTACAAGATGATCTATATGTGTAGATACTATGTGTGGTGGATGTAGTGTGTGTGTTCCTGCAAACTTGCTTGTATACAAGATTTTTGATTGTAAGGAAATTGTCTATTCACATGTCTCACATACTGTGTTGGTTTCTTTAAGGATTAAAATGTTTCCAGTGAGCATGAGATACTTGATGTTCGTCATGTTTCACTGTTGCAGCCATCACATTTGGGTTATCTGCCTGCCGGTAGCCCTCAGCTGGCCTGAATACCAGAGTCTTGGATTCCTGCATCGGATGCTGTCTCTTCTTCCATGACGTCAGGTTGTCAGGGGTATAAAACATGCAGCTGATGCCATTACATCAGTCTTTCTTGCCATGCGGTGCCTGAAGCAGTTCGCAAGTGCCGGTTGGCCGACTCCTGAAATTTTCATTTTCAAGTTTCAGAACTGAAGTCTTCAAAAAGATAAGTACCCCATTGGGGATATTTTTTCTTGCTCCAACCGATGTCAGTAAAAGTTAACAATTGTCACAAATACCTCATAAAGATTTTCATTCATACTGCATTCCCTGCTTCGGCCCAGACCATGACATCCCTCGCTGTCTGTTTTGTGCCTTGTTCAACCCCTGAACTATTCATCATTGGGCTATCTTTGCAACAAATTATTTTGGTACTAGGTATCCATACTCCGAAATGGTTTTGTTAAGCCATCTGACTACCGATCTTCTGAAAAAAACGTAAGGATAAAGACAGAGACAGACCGCATAGGTCCAAAACTGCTGACGACACTTCCATTAAGCTAGTCACCAGTCCGCCGGTACTCAGTGAGGTGCTTTCACAGCTCCTGATACCCGCTACTTCAGATCCGCAGGCCTCTACTGAGACCCATTCGGAGTCTGGTATGCCACGAGATGGTTCTTCGACTATGGAACCTGTAGATGTCTCTACCTTGGATGGGTCCGGAGCCGCTGTGCAGGCACTGACTTCTGAGGGTGTATTCAGGCCTACAGACTTGCATTTTAAACTGACACCATCTTCTTCATTCAGGCCTAAAACTCGCACCATGCCTAGAAAACCGACATCCAAACTGAATGGTCAGGCCCATATGCCTAAAAAAAATGCTTAGAATGGCTGAAGACCTTATTACCTTAATCAGGGGAATCCAGCCTTCCCCCTCTAAGAGACCTAGAACTGATTTTCTTTCTGATTCTTCTGATCAGGAATCTGATATTTCTGTTCCTTCTGATTACCAGGATTTGCCCTTATCTACCTATGAGGATTCTGATGCAGAGGATTCCATTCTCTCTGCTTCCTCTCCAGAAGATTTTTCTTTTGGTGAAACCTTGCACACTCTTAGGGAGCATTTCCACTGGGAAAACCAGGATTACTCTGACTCCAAAAAGAGGCTTAGGGAATTCTTACTCCTTCCTCAACACAGGCCTTTAGCTATCCCTCCTGTTCTGGACATTGTAGATTATGCTTTCTTGAAATCTAGCCTTTCCTCAGACACCTTACCTCCAGCTCCCAGAAAACCTGATGGGTATTACAGAGTACCTGACTCTCACAAGTTCCTCTTCAAGAATCCTACTGTAGATCCAGAGACCATTTCCCAAGGACCAAAAGGCATTAAGGCTACTGCTGCCAAAAATCCTACCCCTTCTGATAGAGATTCTAGAGCCTTGGACAGATGGGGTAAGAAGGTATACACTTCTGCTGCTTTGGCCATTAGAGCTTTAAATTGCCAGTTTCATTTGTTAAAGTACCAGCAGCATATTATGGGACTGCTTAAACAGAAAATGATGTTGATTCCTGATTGTGCTGAACACAAGGAATTACAGGATTTAATGCTTTCTGCAGAACAAGTTGGTAAACATACTTTGCAATGTGGTTTTGACTCTTTAGAAGCATCTTGCAGGGCTGCTGTCACTAGGTCTGTACTTAGAAGGCATGCTTGGCTTAAAGAGCAAAACTTGCCAGATCATGTTAAAGCTAAATTACTGGATGCTCCCTTAAACCAAGACCGCCTGTTTGGCAAAAAAGCAGAAGAAGTCCTCAAAAGGATGGAGGAAAAAGCTAAATCTATGCAAACTGTTAAAGATTTCCTACAAGTACAGCCTCCCAGATTTAAAAGACATTGGCCTTCAAAGAATTGGTCCTTTCCAGTCACTACCAGGCCTTCTCAGTCCAAACCCAGGAACAGCAGACCACCTAGGTTACAGTCTCAGGCTACGCACAGGCCTAAGCAGTGGGGGGTTCCCACTTCCAAAGCAGGGAGTAGTAAGCCACCCCCCTACAGAAAAATAGCACAATGACCTAACCTTACCCTTTCAAGCCCTGCTCAACTGCTTGCTCCCTTAGGAGGAAAGCTTGCCCTGCATGCAAAAAACTGGGAACTCATTACCCAGGACAAATGGGTTTTGAATAGTTTCCCAAGGATACAGATTTTACTTCCACACCCTACCAACCCCAAACGGTTGGCCAGACCTACCCCAAAATCAGTGGGCGGAGGCCCAACAGCAGGTACTCTCTCTTCTAAGTATCAGGGCTATTCAACTTGTCCCAGCAGAACAAAGGGGACAAGGTTTTTATTCAAGACTTTTCCTGGTACCCAGAAAAGACAGCCCCTGGCATCATATCCTGGACCTCTCTATTCTAAACACCTTTCTGGTAATCCCAAAATTCAAAATGCGAACACTTCAACAGCTGCTTCTTATGCTAGGCAAAGATGTCTGGTTGGCAACCTTAGACTTAAAGGAAGCTTACCTGCACATTCCAATAAGGGAATATTGCAGGAAATACCTACGCTTCAGGGCAGGCTCCATGCACTATCAGTTCTCTGCACTTCCCTTTGGTTTATCTACTGTGCCCAGGGTATTCACAAAGTGTCTAGCTACAGCCATTGCATTTTGCAGGCAGAGAAATATTCAAATTAACCCATACTTGGACAATTGTTTGATTCAGGCAGAAAGCCAGGACTTGCTATTAAAACATCTGGCATTCATAAAGAAACTTCAAACCTCACTGGGGTATGCCATAAACAAAAAGAAATTTCATCCAGTACCCTGCCAATAGATTTTATTCCTGGGAGCAAGCTTGAACACAACTTCCCAGATGGCTTTCCTCACTACAGAGAAAAAAGTTTATTTGACAAACTACTTCAAACTATTGGCCACAAAGACCCAGCTATCTGCAAGGAAAATTCTGCAAGCCCTGGGGTTCATGGCCTCTTGCATTCTACTAATTCTATATGCAAGACTGCATATGAGGAAACTATAATGGTATCTAAAAAGCCTATGGTGTCAATATTCGCAGGACCTGGAATCAATGATTCCTATCATTCCTTGTATAAAGACAGAGTTCCTTTGGTGGGCAGAGGCCTGCTACCACAACAAAGGGCTCCCTTTCACTCTACCCCTTGCCGCTCAAACCCTAACAACAAATGCATCAGACTATGCATGGGGGGCTCACTTGGCAGGGCAAATGGAATCCGAGACACATGTACCTGCATATCAATCAAAAAGAAATGTTAGCTGTACAGAATTCCCTGACAGCCTTCAAAGACCACATTCTTCCAGGACAACTATTGGTAAATACAGACAACACCACAGTTATGTGGTACATAAACAAGCAGGGGGAAACCCACTTGTAGCCTCTCTGCAGACTAGCCATGGCTCTGTGGAACACAGCCTTGAGCTACCAAGTGCACCTACAAGCTCATTTCCTGCCAGGCAAGCTAAATTCACTGGCAGATGACATAAGCAGAAATCTCATGGACCCACATGAATGGAAACTGGAACCAAAAATATTCAACCTCTTGAGGAACAAATGGGGGACTCCAGAAGTAGACCTGTTTGCCTCCCCTCAGAACTACCAATTGGACAAATTCTGCACAAGGACTTCCCATGGTCAAGCTTGGAAAGTGGATGCCCTGTCCTTTACCTGGGAAAGCCTCTTGGTTTATGCCTTTCCCCCTCTGCCTCTCCTCTTGAAGGTTCTGCAAAAGATCAAACAGGACAAGCCAAGGACAATACTGATTGCACCGGACTGGCCATGCCAGCACTGGTACCCCCTCTTGTGCAGTATGACACTGCTGGAACCAGGGCACCTGCCTCAGACCCCTTCCCTGCTGTCCCAGCAGGTGGGCCAGATTCTGCACCCTCAGCTTCAAACCCTGAACCTTGCAGCCTGGCTAATTCCTTGAGCTCTCCAATAGCATCCCCCAGTAAGCAGGTGCTAGATGTCATTCTGGAGGCAAGGAGGCCTAATACTAGAAAATCCTATGCTGAAAAGTGGAAAAGATACTGTTTCTGGAGTCAGACTCAGGGGATGGGCACAACGGTGCCCAGCTTACCACATATTCTTCAGTACTTAACAGAAATGCTCCACAAGGGCCTATCCTTCTCGTCAATTAAAATTCATGCCTCCGCCATTTCAGCACATTATAATACTGAGCCACCTCTCTTCTTTCACCCCCTGCTAAAGCAGTTCCTTATAGGGGCCAAAAAATTAAGAACCCCCCCCCCCCCAGGAGAGCCCTACTCTAGCCTGGGACCTTAATTTTGTATTGGAAAAGCTCACTCCCCCTCCCTTTGAGCCAGCTGCAACTGCAGAGTTGAAATTCCTTTCTTGGAAAACAGCCTTCCTTTTAGCCATCACTTCAGCAAGAAGAGTGTCTGAATTACAGGCCCTCATGGCAGTGGAGCCCTTCATTATCTTCCATGCAAACAGGGTTTCCCTCAGGACCAATCCTTCCTTTATGCCCAAGGTGGTGTCTAATGTGGCCCTAAATCAGTCCATTCATTTGCCTACTTTTTCCCTAATTCACAAAACAAAGGAGAACGAATACTGCACTCTCTGGATGTGCACAGACAACTTAGATTTTATTTGGACAGGACTAAGCCTCTCAGAAAATCTGAACAGCTACTAGTTGGCTTTGCTTCAAGGGCAAAGGGGAAGGCCATTTCAAAGCAAACCATTTCTAAATGGATAGCCCATTGCATTCATTTCTGCTACAAGCACCATGGAAAACCTACCCCACAGGGGATAAGATCACATTCCACCAGGGCTGCAGCTACCTCTACAGCCTTTCTCAGAGGAGTCACTAACAGGGACATCCTAGAAGCTGCTACCTGGAGCTCTGTACATACCTTCACCAAGCATTACCACATGCCTATTTTTTCTAAATCCAGAGCTGGTTTTGCCACAGCAGTCTTGCAGGGCTTAATAGCTGGCCCTAATGCTCTCTAACTTCCTCTTCCCTTCCTTAGCTTTGGGAATCAACCCAAATGTGATGACTGCAACAGTGAAACACGAAGAACATAGTACAGTTGTGTATACTTACCATAAATGTAGATGTTCGAGTGTATTCACTGTTGCAGTCCTGGTTACCCTCCCTCCAGCCCCCTGACTTTTCTTGGCTCTAACTTTCCTTCTTGTTTGTTGTATTTAAGTTTTCTGGTGTACTTGTTTTTTGATAGAGGTGTACCATAACATATACTTGCTTCCCATTGTGGTGGCACCTGACATCTGGGGCAAGAAAAACTGATGTAATGGTGTCGGCTGCATGTTTTATACCCCTGACGACCTGGCATCATGGAAGAAGAGAGCATCCAACACAGGAATCCAAGACTCTGGTATTCAGGCAGGCTGAGGGCTACCTGCAGGCAGATAACCCAAATGTGATGACTGCAACAATGAATGCACACGAACATCTGCATTTATGGTAAGTGTACACAACTGTACTTTACATTGTCTCATGTTGTCCATATCTACCAAGATCACAGAGAAATTTGAAAGTTGCATATCCATATTGTCTGGGCCTGTATTAGAGTGGGCTATTAGAGTACGAGGACTGGGTTTTACAAAATTCTTCAAGGGTGTTCTAGAGAGGTCTTCGAGGATGGTTTCTGAGGTTAGGAATGAGAGATGAATAGTGATAGGATATGGTATTAGATAGTGGTAGTATATGGTATTACTGGCACCTGATGCACAAGCTAGCTGCTCTATGCTTAACTTTGTGCAATGCATCACTAAACTGCAGGTTACAGTTCTAGTACCAGTGCTATAGGTTAACTTCTGTGTTTTCCAACTCACCTGGACACCACCTACTGCCACTAGATGGAATATCCCAGTCCTCTTAATGTAAAAGCACAAAAAAGATTGCTTGAGAGTCTACGCTACCACAAAACAATTTTAGCAAACTAGATTCGATTCAGTAGAAGCTCTGAAACAACTTTGGGCATGAATGAAGGATTTGTTCTTTATAAGCTCCTATGTCTGTGAAAGACCAGATGGGGTTCACCCACCATGAGAGCATGCAACACAGATACTCTTCTTACAGATCTTAGAGCAATGAGAACAGTTTTCTGTACAATGAACCTTAAGACTACTTGATGAGCAGGTCCATATGGAAGCATTCTTAACTTTTCCTGTGCAAAGTTAAGATCCTAGGAATGGGTAACATGGTTACAAGGAGGTCTCAGGTGTAAAATTTCCTTAACAGAGTGTTTCTCTAAAGACATAGATGAAAGTGGAGGATCCATGGGCAGACATGCTGAAAAGGCCACAAGACATAACTTAATAGAGGAATAAGAGAGGTCAGATAATAGTAACTGACAAAAAATGTTTACATTTCAGTGGTACATCATCCCTGTTAGAGCTCTGGCTATTGGCTAGGCACAAATACGAAAATCTTTTCAACTTGCCAATATAAGATTTCTTAATGGTAGTTCTTTTTGCTTCCTTTAATACCTGGTGCACATCCTCAGGAAAGAGATGCCTAAAAATAAATCAGAATTGAATCATTTACACAGTTGAAGATATTTGAGATTGTGGTATAAGAAGTTCCCCCCAGTTTTGTGTGACTAGGTCCAGTTTGAGAGAAAGCATGTGGCAATTGCCCTTAGCCAGGTCCATAAGAAGAGAGAATCACTGTTGCCTGGGTCAAAAGGGAGTCACCACAATAACATCGCTGACCATGGGAAAGAAAAGGCATCTGTTTTCCAGACTTGTTAGCAAGGAGTCCTTGAGAAAACTTTTTTTCAGTTGCCTATTCTGAAAGGGAGGCAAACAGATCTACTTGAGGTGTTTTCCACAACTGGATCAGTTCTTGGAAGATGCACTGTTCAGTTTCCATTCATGAGGTCTGTAGTGGTCCTGCTCATCTTATCTGCCACAATAGTTTACTCAGATAGAATTTAAGATGCTTGAAGGGTTAAAGGGTGCTCCCAAGCCAACATAGCCAGCCTGCAACAGAGTATGACCTAGTGCCCCTTTGCATTTGTGTACCATACAACTGTGGTGCTGTCTGTGCTCACTAGAACTGTAGATGGTGAAGAAATTTTAAGGCAAAGATTATAGCCCACATCTCTATGACAGTGATGTGCTATAGTCAGTCTAAGGAGTTCCACAAGCCTTGCACCTTTACTGTCATTGAAACTGACCCCCAAGAGAAATCTGAGGCATCTGTAGCTACAGATTGGCTTAGAGGTAGAGGAGAAATGAGGAGCCCTTCATTTGCTTCCACTTGTAGTATCCACCAGCGCAGTTCCTTTTTGACAAAGCCCGATACTGGAATCTCAAATTCTAGAGAGTGTGAATGTTGGCCCATGTGTTTTGTTAGAAAGCATTGAATCTTTCTCATGTGAAACCTGGCAAGAGGAATCATGAGACTCATACAGGCCATGAACCCCATCACCTCCTTCCTTGTGGATTTCTTTTAATAAGATGAAACACTGGACAAGAGAAAATATAAGTGGATTGGAAAATTGTCAAAGGGAAACTTGTACTCTCAGGCTATCACTGCTAATAGCCACCCAATGTGATAGAATTCCATGCAGTCCCATGAACTGACCACTAGCCCTGACTGCATCCAGAATGGCACATTCATTCAAGGCCTCAGGATCAGTCTCCTGGAGGTTGCCAGGAACTGTTGCCTCTGGTTCCACAACCTACCTGGATGTTGTCCTTGGAATTAAACTTCACTCCAGCTTTCTGCTGGTGGGATGCTTGTTGTGTGCCACATCTGATTCAAATCTAGTGCAGGATCCTCTATGTCTTGGAATAGGTAAACTGAGGCTGCTGAGATTTCACACTCACAGCCATGAGGGTCTTGTGCTTCTCCTCAATGTTTTTGAGGTCTATGCAAATAGAGGTGCATAGCCTTGCAAAGGCTGAGTCCATGAAGATCATCTTCATGTCTTTCGTGAAGTCCTTAAAACTGTGTTATGAGTGCTTATGCATAGCAATCATGGATCTTACGAATCTAGCAGCCCCGTCTGCACTGCTATAGAGAATACACAATCTAAAGGTTGCATACTGGAGTTAGCTATGGACTAGGAAGGCACTTTTCCATGACTGTCTCATCTGACAATCATTGGACTGTATGGTGTATCTCACTGATAATATCATGTTCAAAATACAAAACATATGTGGACATAACCCCGATTCCCTAAGGTAGCTACCATTCTTGACTACTTATATGAAGGATGAATATGGGGAGTTGGTATCATTTTAAGAGTTCCTGCAGAGACCAGGGAGTCAAGCTTCAGAATCTTAGAACTAAAAGCCAACTCTCCTGATGAGGGGAATAGTGGATAGGTGCAGATGGCATTTTTGGGATTGAGATCTACTCACCAACTCTCTATATAAAGAAGAGTTAAAAAGTTTAGCTTTAACATCCTCAGGCAGATTTTGTGTACTTAACCAAGCACATCATCCAATGCTGGAAGAATAGGAGGAACGGGAATGGGTTCAAGAAATTCCAGTTGCAATAAATCATAATATTTTTTCAAGGGCAATGGAATATCATTATATTGATACCAAAACAACTGGTTCATTCTAGATATGTTTTCAGAAAAAGAAAATTATTCCAAGTAGCTGTTAGCAGAAACACTTTCCTCAGAATCAGAATTAGTTATCTCAGTATAGAAAGCAGAAGGTGTCCCCTCAAAATAATTTTCCTGTTCAATATAATGGGAATATTCAGAAAAGAATTCCCGTTTCTCGTTCCATTAACACCAGAAAAAGAAGGATCAGGAGCCTGAACTATGCCCTGAGCTAAGCCCAACAAATTACTCCTGTCCAAAGTAGCATAGACAGGGAAAGACAGAGGTTCAACTTTTTACTTCTTTTAGATAGGAATTTCTTTAGAAGCACACCACCTCCAGCCAGGCAAACCATCCCTAGGGAGAGGTTAGGCAGAGAAGCATTCCCTGCTCCTTCCTCCAAGACCAGCAAGGGTGATTCTCCCCTGCTCCCCCAAGCACTCCAACAACCACAGATTACATGTCTTACACCTTGGCCTTGGTGGCTGAAAGGACTACACCATAGGGAGACAAGAAAAAAGATAAATGGTCTGAGGAACCAGAAATGGCCAAAGCAGTCACCCATCTGCAGCTGAGGCAAATTAGTAGTCTACTGTAGGAGCAAAGTCTGGAAATTTTCTTTTTGTGGTTAGAGGAAGAAAGGTTCAAGGAATGGGTAGGTTTTCTGAAGCTGGGGTAAGACTGCCAGTAATAGATAGTAACACAGGTAAGTATTTTTTTCAAAAAAAAAGAACAGTATAAAGTACTTTAAACTTTTGTCCCAGCAGCCAAAAGTCATTTATCATAAGTTTTAATTAGGAAAAAAAACTAAGTTTTAACAACTTTTTTTCCACAAAAGTAAGAAATCACACATTGCAGTAAAAATGGACCAAAAATCATATGGTAGTCCATCAGATACTTTTCTCAGTTTAATTAGCATATTTTCGCAGAAACATTTTAAATTTCTGTCATAAAAATAGAAAGAGGATTTTTTTTTCCTTTAGGGAATTTTGCTGCCCAGAAATGGAGAAACATTACCTGACTTTTGATCCTTATAACCCTGGATAAGGAGAGTACTTTTGTGGCAGGAGAGCTCTGAAGAGTTTAGCACTCAAACCATTCATTTTCTTCAGGTCTGCTTGAGCTGCCAATGGTTTAGGTTCATGGAAGATGCCCTTAAACTCTGAAAGCTGGCTGGCTGTAATAGCCTATGCAGGATATAAACCATATAGGTAAGGCTACTGCAGCAGTGATCAAATGATGAACGTAATGTGGGACTATGTTGTGCGATTCAAAGGCACTTTTTCAGGTATATTTGAGCTGTGCAGAAAAGGCAATTAGAACATGAAGTCACACCTACTTTACAATCCACAGAGATGCTTGGTTTTGCAGTCTCACATTCTGAAGTGCCTGTCTCAGCCACTCCAAAACCAGATGCACTTAGTACAGCCTGCTAGCCAAGAGGAAGATATAGACAAAGGCTGTCCCATCTGAACTTTGTTGTTCAGGAAATTCTGGATAGATATAGATTGGAGAGGAACACGATATGGGCTTTGGTGAGTGTGTATTGCCCGAGCTAGGTACTGGTGGAATGTGTGGCCTTCCTATACCTGTGGATACCAAGATATGCGTTCTGCTTACTATACTTCCCAAGGGGACCTTCCAGAGACAAACAGGAACATACTGGGTATCTCACAGGCTTCTGCCTCAAGGATACTTCAGAAGTTCCTCAACATACTCTTGACACATATTGATCAGTACTATTTCCCATTGATAACTCTTGACTGAGCCACTACATTGCATGCCTTCTATGGGACTGCACACTTTGCTAAGGTGCTCGATGTGACCGATTGCACCTATGTTGTCATTAGAGTCCCATCTGAACTATGGGGAAGTGGTACTGGAAAAGAAAGGGCTACAATTACTTCAACTGTAGTGTGTAATGCATGGGAGTGCATTACCAATGTTATCTTGACAGTGCCCCTGGTTCCCATATTTGGCACACAAGCTCAGTCTACTGCCTCTTCCTATTTTTTTTAATTTTTCCAAATCTTTTGGGTTTCTAATACCATGATGGGAATGGACCCCATTCCTAAGTCAAAGTACAATTAAAGTTCATGAAATTAGTATTGTTTTACTCTTTGATTTCAGCCAAAATTTTCTTTGCAGCACCTATGGTGTGCCCAGTAATGACTCCTTCTGTAATTCGTATGGAGTTACATGTATTGGTAACATATCTAAATATGATTGTAGACTCTTTTTTATAAGACCCATTGCTCCCACTACTATTGGAGCTATCTGCGTATCTTTCTTCCACATTGCTCTCATTTCTGCTTGCAAATCCTGATATTTTATGACTTTGTGTCTCTTTGTGTGCAAGAAACTATAATCACTGGGTGTGGCAATTTCAATGATCAATTTTACTTTTGTCTTCTTTTCTTGGATCACTACATCTGGTTTTCCTAGCATCAATCTTTTAAACTGTTGGTAATGGATGATCTCGTGTGATGTAGACTTCATTTTCTATGATGCTTTGTGGCTCATGTTTCCAGTGTTTTTCAGCCACTTCAGTACCATAATGTTTGCACAATCCCCAGTGCAGCAGTCGTGCCACATTATTATGCCTTTCAGTATACAGTCCTTCTGCCATTAGTATGTCACAACCAGCAATGAGGTGTGCAACTGTTTCCAATTCTGCTTTACAAAATCTACGTTTGTCTGTTTCTCTCATATGTTCAATGCACTTTGTAAGCCATCATGTATGTAGCCCACTATCTTGGGCCGGCAATATTAATCTTTCATCTCTTGGTTTAAATTCATCTGTCCTTAACCATCACTGCATTTGTTCCTGATCAACATGAGGTTCCTCCATACGATTTCTATATTTGTAACTATATTTATGCTTTTTCCACATTTCTTGCCTTCTCATCTGATCCTTCACTTTATATCCTTTCTTTTATTTTTTGGCACATTTAGTTGCTGCCTGGTTTTTATCTACTTCTGGTTTGACTTCCATTCCTGCTTGACGCCAATATGCTTCTGCTAGATTAAGCAGAGAAGTCATCTTAGATTTATTCTCCTATTTTAAAACTTTCACTGCATTTGGGTCTTGCGAGGTAAGCAGATATGTCTGGAGCCCACGATTGCAGATGTATGCATGTAATCAATTTCAAGGAGGCCCACCCCCTCCTTTAGAACGGGGAATATATAATCTTGGTATACACTGATTTTTATAAATTATTTGGTGAGGATGAAGCATCATTTTCGTTTTTCTATCTAATCTAGCCAACACTTTTTGGGGCCAGTCAATCACTCCAAAACTGCAAGTTAGGACAGGAAGAGCAAATTGGTTTATAGCTTGGATTTTGTTCCTAGATGTTAGTGCTGTTTTCAGGATTAATTTTAAGTCTTCTGAAATATTCCTTACTAAGTTTTATTCGCATTTGTTCATGTTTTATTGTTGATCCTTCATCAATTCCCAATTATTTAAAAACTCCCTCTTGCTCAAGTTCTTTTATATCACATTATTGTCCCAAACTGATCTTTTCCTGGTGTTGCAGTTTTCCTGCTTTAAAGGTTGCTTTTGCACATTTAACAAGACCAAATGACATTCTTAGATCATCTGAAAAAGTTTTGACAACTTGTAGTTGTGCTTTCAGTTCCTCATCTGATGAGCTATACAGTTTCAAACTGTTGACAAAGAGAAGATGAGAAGTCTTTACACTTAGTTGTTTTCCAAGAGCCAAATTATAGCCATGGCCTAAGCTGTTAAGTAGACAGCTTAATGGGTTAAGGGCAAGGCAGAATAGCAGCAATGACAGAGAGTCACCTTGGAATATCCCACTTTGAATATTTATCCCTGGGATAATAATTTGTCCTTTATTATGGCTTAATTGCAATATGGTCTGCCACTCTTTCATGGTCACTGTAATGTAGTCAATCAGTGTAGGATGTATCTTATACATTTTTATGCACTCCTTTACTCATGAATGAGGGATACTGTCAAATGCTTCTTTGTAGTCAATCCATGCCATACTTAGATTCTTCCCCTTTTTACAGTTCTCCACTATAACATTATTTAACAACAAATGATCCTTTGTTCCATATGACTTTCTTTTATTACCTTTTTGTTCTACTGCCATAATTGAGTTTTCTTTTAAATGACTATAAACTCTGTCAGCATCAATTCCCGTGTATAGTTTATACATTGTCAGAAGGCAAATTATTGGTCAATAATTTTTAGGGTAGCTTGCATGTTTGCTCTTAAGTAGGAGCATTATTTTGCCTGTTGTTAGCCAAACTGCTGTCTGTTCTGGGTGTGCATATAAATAGTTCTTTCTCATGGCTAAATCTTTGTGCAAAGGTGTTAATACTTTTAACCAGAAGTTCGGTACTGCATCTGGGCCTGGGGGTTTCCAATTAGAGGCTTTTCTTAACTTTGTTTCAATCTCTCTGGTTGTTACTTCATCCCATTTCATATCCTGTACCTTTAAACTTCTTATTCTTTCTTTTACCTCTTATATCCAATTAGATTCTTTGTTATGTTCCACAGGATCTCCATAGATACTTCTCCAAAATGTATCTATTTCTTCTTTGTTGGTGGTCTTTCAATTAATTTTACGTTATTACCCAATTCTCTATAAAACTTTTTTTGGGTCATCAATAAATTACTTATTTTGTACTTTTCATTTATATTTGTCTATGTATCTTCTAAGTTTTTCCACCTGTGCTGAGATTTTTAGTTTATTATTTGCAATAGTGCATGATAGATCCTGATCTCTTCTAATACTGTGCATTGCTTTTATCACGTCTATCTTTCTGAGTATTTTTGTTGACCCATTCCCTCTTCTATACTCTTCTAATAGTGACACTTTTTGTCTTAGTTGCTGTATAGTTTTCTCTATTCGATACTTCCATGATGGTATTTGATTTCTCCCCTTCACTACCCTAAGTTCTTGTGGTAGAACTTTTATCAGTTATTAATTTAGCTGTACAGTAATGTATCCTGTTTACTTCTGTTATATTGCATGAATCTCTATGGACAGTCCTAATTACTGTGGTCATTTGTTTTATCAAACGTCTGACTTTGTGAGTTTTGTTGATCTTCTGCAGGCTATTTCTTTCATTGATCTTAATATGTCTATCTATCTATCTCTATTAAATCAATCAACTCTTCTCTTAGCTCAGTTTCTTCTAGACTGAAGGCACTTTTTTTGTTTTCCATTCCCTGTGGGCATGCTATAGAAAGTTCTATTGCATCTTCCTGTGGCACATTCTCTTCAATTTCATCCTGTGCCATCCCTTGCTCTGTCATATGAGAACACACTGACCTATCACTTTTCAACATTAACTGTGTCAGAGTTTCCACAGTTTCCTGTTCCTTCCCTTGCTGTTCAGCTTCAAGTGGATGTTTATACTGGTTTTCTGTGGAAGGCTCCAAAATATCTTCATATGGCACCTGATCAGTTGCTTCCCATTCCACTGGCTTCCCTTTAATTTGGAGTTCTGTTGCTCTCTCCTGTTGTGGTGGTTTCTGAATTAAATTTTCTACACTGAATCCTTCACTTTGGAGGTACTTCATGACCTCAGTTTCTATTTCTTTAACTTATCAATTACTGATCTCTTTTTCTACTTTTCCTCTAACTTCTTATTTTTTGTATTGTAAAGTTTTCCATGTCTGGATTCCTTTGCCTGTATTTCTCTTCACATATTTTTGGTGCTGCTCTTTTTGTATTGATTAGTTTTGCTTTCTCCTTTGTATAGCTATCACACCATATTAAATCTCTTTTTCTTTCCCATGTCCATATTTCTTCTTCAGATGTCTCCTGATCTTCCTGTTTCTCCTTACTCTGGGGACTTGTTCCATCATGCTGGGATGTAAACTGTGTTAGATCTTTTGCATCAGATCCTTCACCTTGCAGGCTTTCCATAACTTCTTCTATTTTTTTAACTTCTACTTTACCAATCTTCTCTTCTAGATTCTCTTTTTGTAATATTTTTTGATTTATTCTGAAATTTTCCATATCTGGATGCCTTTTCCTGTATTTCTCTTCAGATATATTTCGAGCTGCCTTCTTTATGTTGATTAATTTGGCCTCCTCCTTTGCATAAATATTGTGTCATATCAAATCTCCCTTTCTTTCCCATGTCCATATTTCTTTTTTATACTTTTCCAAAATATCTAGGTTTTGTTGTTTACATTTTCGTACTTCTTCAGATGCTTCTTTTTCCAAACAGATCACAGTTTCTTGATCTATATACTGTTTTTCAGAAATCTGTTGTATTAATGACCCCAAATTTTTATTTGAAGCTTTTGAAAGTTTTTCTTGCGGAAGTATTTTTCTTTCCACTAACTTATTTCTTAATCTTTTTGTATATCTTGTGTCTGGAAATTCTGGTCTTTTTGCATAATAGTAACAATACACAATTTATTTCTTATCCTCAATAGCCCACTCTATTATCTTTATGGCTCTTCTTTGGCCTATCAATTTTTGTGATTTCTGTGGACTGCTACTTCTTTCTACAACAGGGCCTCTCTCTGGACCTGGCCTGGTCTCATTGTAGGAATGTTTCAGTATTTTGAGGATTCTACACTGTAATTTTTTTCCAGTCCAGTCACCAGTGCGCCTACCAGGACTGGGCACTTTTTTATCCTGGGTCTCGTACACCCAGCTATCTTTTTTAGTTTTTGACCTACTTCTGTCCATGATATATGCTATACAAATACAATTTATATATCAGTGCCACCTTGGTGAGATTTTATAAAAAAACAGGGTCCACCTCATGAAGGTACTCATCAAGACTTGAGGATGAATTCAGTTTCAGCACTACTACTCTCCTTTGCTTGCTGACTTTTCATTTCTGCATTTGGACCCGTTTCATCTCTCCATTTGGACCTTTTCTCTCCACTCTACATGGTAAGATTCCTCATGGTAACCTATTTGATAAGTGCAAAGCTTTTTACCATCTCTGTTCATAGTTTTATTAGTATTTGTAGAGTAGAACAGGTAGTACTGAGGAATTACCTCCTTATTTTTTGTTATGTATGACTCTGGGGGTGCCATACAGTATGATCCTGCTGCTGTATGCAGGAGGCTTATTACCAGCTCCATTCAGCACAATGTGATCATGCATTAGTCTGGAGCACAACTGCCACAGCCAGTCACCCATAGTGGCAGTACAGCTCCGTATGTTGTTCCTCCAGCTGAGACCAGCAGTATGGCAATCCCTATGACAGACTAATGCATAGTGTATGACGGTTTAAGCAAAGAAGAGGTATCTGGTCCATCCAAATGGGGCATAACATTCAGTTAGGGACACTGAAACTAGGCAGTCACATAGACACTACTTAATGCATTGGGCTATGTTGTGTGTTGCATGGCTTGTACTGTACATCAGACTTTATTTTTCAACAAAAGAAAGTGTCAGTACAAGCCTTGTAAATTTAATGTTTGTGAATATCAATACAAATGTTACTGCACTGACTATTATGCTATGTATTCACTGAAACTGCATTATAACATTTGTTAATGTTAAGTACTGATTGTATTAAATATGATACTTTAGACCTTTTCACCCCAGGCCTTCAATGAAAAAGGGCACCTGTGCCCAAGTGAACTTTCCCAGTAAACTAACGTCAATAAATAAATATTGAGTTTATGAACTTTAGAGTTAGTCATAATTTGTACAGTGCTGAGAGCTTAGTGGCACAAGTGCTAGTTATACTGGTAGGGTTTCACTGTATAAAAGCAGGTGTTACAAACAATCTTTAATGCTGTAGTGATGGTTGCCAATACAGTGCCCAGATTACATGGTATTGCAGTTTTATTATTTCCAGATTCCACTGCAAAGTGAATCACTAACCATGTGTGGAAATTGACAGCTGATTGACTACTATTTCCCTGCTAGTAATTTTCAAAATTTTATAATGTGCCAAACACAATGCCACCTAAGGAAAGTGTGGGTGATGGTCTTCTAGCTGTACAGCAAGCACTGGCATGTGAGCTTGATTCTGAGTTGCTGCAATGCCAGGATCTGCTGAAGGCAGAGGAACCTCTTGATGCTGACCTAATTGTGCTGCAGGAATTAGACCTTAACTGAGAGGTTGTACTATATGTTGTGGGAGTCTGTCAAGCCTAAGTGCCTTCTTCTAGGAGAGATTCACAGAAGTGTCAGCAGCACCTTGTTTAGCTGCATGTGGTGTCTGGAATACTCATCCACCACACATGATGACAGTTCCCAGCGACATCCACCTGTATTCCCAATTTATGTCCTAAAAGCCTTTACAAGCACGAGTAAAGATGCTGATGTGAATGTTGTACATGAGAATTATCATGACATCGTCCCTGGTTTCCACCATTCCCATGTACTGGTGGAACTCCACAAACAGTCTCTGTAATACTCTAACAATCTCTACCTGACACTCAATGGCAGTAACCTGAGCTTGAACTAGGTCACTGCACATCTGGCACTGGGCAGCCAAGGCCTTGTGTGTCTGGTGCTAAATGTGACATATGTCCTTAGCTGGTACCTCTATGTATGGGTGTTAACAGTGGATACTGCAATCTCTGAAAAAGTAGTCTCTTCATCAAAGGATTCAGGCTGTGTACAAGAAGCTGGTGATGATCTGAGTGGTGCCCCCACCACAGCTGAAATAATAAACCCTCATTCTGGTGTGTGTGTGTGTGTGTGTGTGTGTGTGTGTGTGTGTGTGTGTGTGTGTGTATGCATGCGTGTGTGTGTGTGTGTGTGTGTGTGTGTGTGTGTGTGTGTGTGTGTGTGTGTGTGTGTGTGTCTGCATGTGAGTGTGTGTATGTGTGAGTCCATTACACTGCCTAAAGAGTTATCAACTTGCTGTGGTGTAGGGAGGTCCTGCCACTACACTTGGAGACTGTATTAGAGTTATGGCATCATCAATGACAGCCATTTTGCAGGAATGCACAGGATGATGTTGTTTCTTGTGCTGATCTGCCAAGAAATGTGTGAAGATGTCTTTACTGTGACTTCTGACAGTTAGAATTATTTTAATGTATAACTAGGATGACCATACATACCATACAATGTCTATAGACTTTGTGCCGAATCTGACATTGATGGTATACCTGATGATGAAACATGTAAGGATACCATACACAGATTTTGTCATGCCAACTACATATACTACCATAATGTAACAAAATGACCAACACTAACCTTCTGTGTTCCTTTAAATAACTGTTGGTTTGCAGCAGTTCCATTACAAGCAGCAGCAAAGACAGATGAAGATTTTTTTATTTATTGGTCTGCTTTTAATTTCATTTTAACAGTGTGTGTGTGTCAGCTTTAGCTAAGGTCTTTAAGCCTATATTAATAATTCAAGTATATAGGTGCAATGTATTTTGCTATTTAAGTGGACTAACTCAAGCTAAGGGCAACCATAAGACTTTCTTCAGTTATGTCTGCAACCTTCAAGGCAACACCCAACAATGTACCAAGCTAATGGTGAATGGGACCACCTATAAGCAGTTAGAAGATGGAGTGAAAATGCTGGCTGATAAATTTAGCTCCAGTTTTACACACCTATTACCCCTAGTAACCCCACCCAGGAAATACCCCCACAACCATTTCTCCATTATCACTAGGGAGGAGGTCTTCACTGTGCTCTCTAAGGCCAAGAACACTGCTTTTATGAGCTCAGATAATATCCCAGTTTTGTTAGAAGCAGGTCATGCCTATTTAAGCTGTTGGACTTCTTTGAGAAGGTCACTAAAGTTATGGATGAAGGGAAAGCAGTACAGGCTGCCTACCTCAACCTGGCCACAGTGTTCAACACGATACCTCACTTGGGCATTGTAGATAAACTTTCAAAATTAGGTATAAACCCATATGTCACCCAATGGGACTGGTGGTATGGCCTCTCCTTTTTGGCATCTACTCCTCTGAAATTAAGGCAAACATCTATGACTTCTTGCTGACCAAGTCTGCAGATGAGTGCAAAGTAGGCATGGTCATTGAATCCTGTAAAAACACATATATCTTTCAAGAGGACCTGACATAGACAAAAAACTGATGATATAGCCATGGACTAAAACCAAATGTGAAAAAATACATACTAGTACCTTTTAGAAACACAACCATCCTTGGCAATTACCTAAATTAATAATACAACTCTATAAGTAGACCCAGTGGTCAGATATCTGGGAAGACATTTGGACAGTAACCTGAACTTT
>NC_056738.1:114112098-114114598 GCF_019279795.1 Protopterus annectens | reverse complement strand
TCTGTAGAGGTACCCCATTTGTGGAGTGGGACCACTGTTGCTGTACGCCAGTGTTCAGGTACATATCCTGTAGTAAGGCTAAGGTTAAATAGCATTTTTATGTGTGGGTTTAGCTCCTCTTGGAGTTCACGTAGCACGCAACCCGGGATACCATCAGGTCCCATTGATGCTGTGTTTTTAGCTTTGCTGAGGGCGGCTCTCACCTGGACATCTGAGATGACAGGGAGATTACATTCAGCTGGGATAAGTATTTCTTCTTTTGGGGGTTAGGGAGGGGAGAAATTTGCACTGAACCTGTCAGCCAGAATGTTGGCAATATCTGTGGGTTCAGTGTATTTTTTGTTGTTGTGAACTAACTCTGAGCATATTTGAGGGATTCTGCCCAGGTTTCTAACATAGCTGAAGAAGGCTTTGTGGTTATCTTTAGTGTCCTTAGCGATTTTTCTCTCAAAGTTGGCCTTGGATGTTTTTATGAGAGAACGTAGTTTTCTGCTAGTGTTGATCAGAGATGTCTTCCCTTTATGGAATTTTGATCTGTCGTGCAGTAGCTTCCTTCTTTTGTTATACAATTTGTTAATGGCTAAGGTCCACCAGACAGGACACTTGCCTTTGGTGGAGAGGGACTTGGATTTATTTGGGATTGCATGATCCATGCATTCTTGGAGATGTCCATAGAAAGCATTTGTGAAGGATTCAGCATTGTGGGATGTGGTATCCACTGGCCCAGTGGGCTTAAAGGATACCATCTTAGTCTTAAGAAGAGTGAAGTCTGCTTTTGAGAAGTTTTTCACTGTGGTCTTTTGTGCTGGGGGTGGAGGTGGGATATGTATTTCCAGGGTGATTAGTTTGTGGTCAGATCTCACTAGTGAGGGGTATACCTCCGGTGTGGAGCATTTTGTCCCCATGTTTGTGATGATCAGGTCTAGTATATTATCTCCCCTAGTGGGAGAGGTGACTAGTTGTTCCAGTGCATTTGAATTTATGAATTCCAGGAACCTTTGGGCTAGGGTGTTAGGGCTAGAATAATGTACCCAATCTATGTTAGGGTAGTTGAAGTCTCCCAGTATGATGGCATTTTGTGATACATTCATATCCTCCAATGTCTTCAGGAAGGCTGAGTGGGTTTCCTGAGATTGGGAGGGTGGTCTGTAACATGCTACCAGTTGTACAGCAGTTTTGCCTATGGTTAGTTGCACCTGTAAGGTCTCCGATGCTTTATGTGTTGCTACTAACCTGGAGGTGTGGGTGTCCTTGATGAATATGGACACTCCCCCTCCCTTTGTGGTTCAGCCCGGGTTTTGAGGCCGAAAAGCATGATACGAGGTATAGCCTGGTAGCACTGGGGTGCTCTCAGGAGCCTTGAACCAGGTTTCAGTTACTGCACAGATGTCGTTGTTCTCCATACTGAGGAGTGCATCGAGTGCCTGCATCTTGAGATTTAGACTTCTGGCATTGAGCAGCATTACCCTTAGTTTTTTTCCATTTTTATTTTCTAAGGAGGTGGGTTTGTCTTTTGAGCCTTGCCTAAAAAAGGCACTATGGGGGTGGCAAGAGCCTTAGCCAATATCCGGAAGCCCAGTGGTGACAGGTGCAAGCCATCCCTTGCAAAGCAGCGTGGCTTGTCCAACATGTCATCCCAGGCAGACAGACATTGGATCCCCTTAGAATGACACCAGTACTTGAGCCAATTATTAAAGCTGATCATCTTGTCTTTGTATTGTGGCATCATCCTTGGTGAGGGCAAGATGCTGCTCAGGGTCAGGGTCATACCAGCCTGGGCTACATAATCAGAGAGCTCCTCTATGTCTCTTTTCATGTAGTCCAGGGAGGTACGTCTCAGGTCGTTCACGCTAGCATGGACAATGACGGAGTCATATTTGTACTTTCTTTGGAGTGACCTGAGTGCGTGTGTTATGTGGCAGATCCTAGCTCCCGATAGGCAGCTCACAGTCACCCTCTCCTTGTTCAGCCTGGTAAGCGGGACATCAGTGTGTCTGACTATAGAGTCACGTACTACTAGTGTATCAGGCATGGTGTTTGGCCTTAAGGGCTGTGATTGATTGACACACTGATTTATTGACGTATGTGTTGCATGTGTTTTGTTTTGAGGTGGTGGATTTTTGGATGTCTGCTTTGGGAGCCTCTGTTGTTTTGGTAAGTTTTTTATTAGAGCCTCCGAGTATGTCTTTGTGTTTTTATGTGTTTGGTTTGCAGTTGTGGTAGGTCTATGTGGGACTGGGTTTGTTGTGTGTGTGGTTACCATCTCCTCCTGTCTGGTCATGCCAGCCCTGAGTTGAGAGAGTTCAGCCTCCAGTTTGGCTATATAGTTGCATCTCTCACATGTATTTGTGTTTGTTGGGAGGAGGAGAGGGTTGTCTGTGTACATGAGACAATTGTAGCATTGTCTCAAGATACCCAGATTAACCAGCTGAACTGGAGAGGATGCCAGTAATCTTCCACTCGACATGCTAGAACAGTATAAGGGAGTGCTGTGCCTTTA
>NC_056738.1:114024598-114107098 GCF_019279795.1 Protopterus annectens | reverse complement strand
ATATGCTTTGTTTTTGCTGCATTTATCAGCATATTATTCTCCTATGCCCAAATGGTCAATTTAGTCAAGTTCTTTTGCAGACATGACTTATGTATAACACATGTAGTCAGTTTACCCAATTTCAGATAATTTGCATATAGATTATAACACCTCAGATGAAAAAGTTAGGTCTGAAAGATATAATCTAAACAAGTAAGGGCCTACGACAGAGCCCTGTGTGACACCCAGACTGCAAACAAGAATTTCAACTGTCCAGTTGCAGAATGGTAACACATGACCTTTTATTCTAGCAATTTTCTAAGTTAATAAGAGCAATATTTAAAATGTGTCCCTATCTTTGAGGTTTTGTCTCCCCATTATTTTTGGCTTTGCCCAGATATTTTGTGCCAAGAGATTAAGAGCTATGGTACCATGCTACATCCAAGCTAGGGTGGGCAGGGCTGTGAAGCAATTGGCTGGTCTGCATAACATTAAGTATGATCCCCTTTCTGCAAACTAAAATGCTGTAGGCCATGCTAAATAAACTACAGAATTATCATACCATGGAACTAATGGAAATAGTCTCATACAGACAGATAAACATTGATGTGGATCTTTCACTGGAGCTTAGACTAGTCATTTGAAATTCTTTGTAAAGTTAGCAACCCTTGCATGAATCTGGGCTTCCTTTGTGAAAATGACTATCTGCTGATATTGCTATGTCAATACATCAATAACCAAACTATCATCCCTACACAGACTCGGTGTTGCCTATTTATGTTTACGCTCATGAATGCTGAGTACTGGCTGTAACAATTTGCTAAAATTACACACCACAGTCTTCAAGAAGGAAAAGTATACAGCATAACCAGTTTTCAGAGATGGACACCTTCTCAAGTCTGCTGTAGATGTATAAGAACTACTTCACCAGGGTCCAGTCTCACATTTACACAGTAACATACGGTATTTCCTCAGGAAACGACAGTGCAGTATTTCAGAACATGTAGCATGTACAATGTTAAAATGCTTTCTAATCAGTTAAAAAAAAATAATTAATCTGATAGAAGTTATACATAATGAATTGCTTTCAGTCATACATGTACACACACAAGTGAAATGCGTAAGTAGATGTCCTTAATTCTCCTTTTTTTTTTTCATCACACCACAGCGGAGAAGTAAATAGTGTACAACAGATAACATGACCAGAGAGGACTTGAATGATTCATGAACAGTACTTGTAAGTATAAAACATGAAAAATTGTACATAAATATATGCCCTCAAAAAAAATTATTTCATTAATGCAATAATAAGTTTGTAGTCTATCTGAAAGATAATAGAGTAAAAAAAAACTTAGAAGTGAATGTTGACTTAATATATTGAGGTACTATAGTGAAAGGAAATTAATTACATGTATCAATAAAGCACACATTGGTAGTGACAGCATTAACTGTTATTATTTTATTGTTGTCATTTTTTTGGTGCTACGGTAATAAAAAAGCATTCATTCATACACATCACAGAAGAAGTATTAATAACAAGTGCCATAAAAGATGTTTTTCAGAATGCAGTCATTCAAATAGTAACCTGAAAGTGTATAAGCATTACTTAATAACAAGTTTTGAATAAATGAATACATGCTTAATTTAATTTCATTCAATAAATTGGAATGTTTTCAAAACAAACACTTATGAGTCCATTTTGCCTCCATTTCTCTGTCTTTGTCTTACTCTTTGTCTCATTTTTTTTCTCTCTTTTTTATTACTTTTCCTACAGGTACATTGCAGTTGTGTGCCTCCTTGTTCAGGGACCATTCACCACCTTCCTTTGCCCACCAGGGGGCCCCCAGTGCATGGCAGCCTGGTAAACCATGAATACCATACCATGAGCTTCAGGGCCTGGTTGAAGCAGCAGTTGAGAGAGTGGTGAACAAACATCTGTAGCTTTTACAATGTCTTTTACAATGTCTTTTCCAGTGGGTGCAACACTCACTGACCCAGTCACCTCTGAACATCGGCCACTGGAAGCATCCATTCCCACACCATCTGGTCTCCCTGTCCAGGTCCAATGGGGGAAGACTAAATAAGATCCTCCAGACCAGAGTGGTAGTTTAATTTCAGATTTCCCTCCTCTCCATTTTCTCTGTCTGCCCATCGGTATGTCTTTCAACACTCCCATCAACTCATTATAGTGTTCCTGTCTGTCTTGTGTGTCATTTAAGTTTCTGTGTCCTTTATCGGCCTTTCCTACATCCACTACCCTTACTCCTTCCCCAATTTCCCTCTTTAACAAAAAATTGGAAATGGTGTGGTCTATCCCTCACAAAAACATAATGCCCCCCTCCTTTCCCACCTCCATTAGCACAATCCTCTTAATGTCCTCTTTGTTGTGTTCATTGCCTTCTCTCTTCTATGTTCTAAGCCTTTCTACCTTCCCCCTTTGCAACCTTATAAATTTCCAATGAAGGTTCCCATATAAGGACATACTTTAGAGTGAACAGATGAAACATTACAACAGTTCAAGTTAGCTGTGGCAGAGTGGAGCTCAGTGCAGATTTTAGCACAAGATCTCAAGAGATCCATGCAGGCTCGCACCTTGAGGCACCTACGAAAAAGTAGCTTGCTTAGAGCATTCATTACTTTATATACAAATACCCCTAAAGCACATAACTACTATTTTATACTGGTTAAAATGGGCAAACCTGCTGTGGGCATTTAGTTGCAGGACTGAGATTTTACAAAATCAGTTCATCCAGGCTTTGCTGCACCACTCTTCACTGATTGTCACTAAACAGATGTGAACCACAGGACTATGAATTGTCACTAAACAGATGTGAACCACAGGACTATGAATACCATTAAGTCTTTAGGCATACCATCCAGAAGCATAACTAGGGTTAGGTAAAGAGGGCAGCCACCTCAGACACAAAGTGTTAGGGTTTGTGATTGACAGATCCCAAGCATTCTCCATTGCATACTAGCAAAAAGCAGATTTTGCAGAGCAGTTGTGGTTAGAACTGAAGCACTGCAGCACTTTATCTGTAACATAGGTTACTACAGTTTAAAAAAAATAAAGTCATTTTTTTTTGTAACAGGTATGCCTTAGCAGTGTGTGTGTGTGTGTGTGTGTGTGTGTGTGTGTGTGTGTGTGTGTGTGTGTGTGTGTGTGTGGCATAAACTATAGCAGCTTTTCTACAAATTGCAAATGTAACAAACATCATGCTACATTTTCAAAGCAGAAAATACTTTTTTTTTTGAGGAGGAGTGCCAGGTATAGCCCCAGGTGCAAAATTATCTAGCCATACCTCAAATCCCACCCACATTTTTGACATAGCAAATATGGTTCAAAGTGTACAAAACTGTTGTGTAGTCTGATGTACTTGGGTGGAAATAAAATAACCATAATACAAGAAATGGAGCAGTCACACTAACAATGCCCATTCTTTCATTTTAATAATTATATGTTGAAATGATTTTTTTACAAAGCAATTTTGTTTAAGAAACTAATTGTGGAAGAATCCAAGTACTCTGCCTCTGTGAAGACAGTCCTGTAACAAAAAAGAAAAAAAAAAAAAAATCAATGAAAATCTTATCACCTCTCAACACAAATAAGTAACGTGATAGTCTGCTGTTATTTAGTAGACTGCCGTGTGAACCACAGGGAAGTATTAATTTATCTAAGTACTGCTACACAAAGTAATGCCACAGTTTCTCACCAGTGAACATAGAGCAGAATGGAAGCGACACTGTCTTCTGCCAGATGTTAAGTAATTAAGCACATAAATGGCTTCTATAGCAAGGTGACGCTCACAGCATCTACTCACCAGGAGAGCAGAAAAGCTTACTGTTCTCTGTGATCTCTTCTTGAAATCAGTCATACCAACCAGCAATGACACTACAGGTTACAGTACAATGAGAAAATTAACTCAAAAAGCTTTATGGGTTTTTCTGCGTAAAAAAAATGTGATATAGTTTGTTTTACTTGTTAGTATCACCTACTGCATACTGATTCCAGGCTACTTGAAAATGAGAATGTCCAGATGCATAAATGTCACTTTATTCCTGTAATGATGCTCACAAATGTTCAATGTCGATTATTTAATTAAGAGCACTAAGAAGAAATTACATGAAAGTAGTACGGTGCAGTTGGGACTTATAGCACTACAGTTATTGCCATAGCTTGAGACGGTATAACTATAGCTATATGAGAAGTTTACATGGGGAGAGACTGAGCTGCTGAAGAAAAGACTCACTGTATTGTGCGATTTAGTGAACAGAAGGAATAGATTTTAATGAAATATTTGAAACATAAAATACACATTGTATTTAGATATGTCTTATGAGGCTGAAATATTAATATTTTTCATTCCTCAAGTAAATCTGAAATTGAAGCAGTCTTACGTATTACTGTTCATCAGACATGGGTGGTAACGTCCAAGCTCAAACCACTGGCTTGAGCAAGCCATAGGCATTTTAAAATCCTGATGAGGTTTTGATTTTGTTTGTACCTAGTATGGACAGTTTCATTCCAGAAAAAAATGAAAGATATGGAATGGTACCACCTAGGAACATTATTCTGTATTTTACTTGCAGTGTGAATAATAATCATCAGTATTTACCCAGCTTTTACCCTCTAATGTGTTGATTAATTTATATGAATAGCACACATACCAATGACTCAATTGTCCAGATTTTCTCAGAAGGTCCAGATTTTTCCTCATATTTTTAGTCCATTCTGCCTAAAATGTTGGTATTTCTTGCAAATCATTGAGGAGTGAAGTCATTAAATAATGACAGTCATTTCAGACTTTATATCCTTCAGAAAATGCATGTTTACACAAATCCCTTTATTCTAGCAACTTTCTAAGTTTAACATTTGTCCCTATTTTGGGGAATTTTTTGCCCCATTATTTATGGTTTTGCCCAGATTTCTTGTGCTAAGAGGTTGAGAGGTATGGTAGCACATTAGTTGTTACCTTTAGTTGCATATCCTTAAAAGAACTATACATTTACAGTTATGTATCTAAAAGTAAAAATGCAACAAATGAATGCCACTTGTATGAGAATGTTTAAAATGCATATTGACATCATAGGTTCATAGGTTCATAGGTTCATACTAGGCTATCTGCCCTAGGGCATTTATAAGCCTAGCCAGAGTGTGTTTGGCTTTCACCACCCATTTTAAATTAATTTTGCTATGCCCTTTTTCGAGGTTAGTATACTGTGCCTCTGTCTAACAGTGACACAGAAGTGATTCCCGGGGTAAACCTACGATCTCGCATCCACTCATCAAGATTCCTCCTGAAGAGAGTCAGTGAGGGACTCTGCCTAACCTGGACTGGGATTTTATTCCAGAGTGAAGGGAGCCTCTGGGTTATGACTCTGTCCCTCCAGCATGTCCTGTTTATTTCAGTGCTGAGGTTCAAGTCTCTCGAGCGCATAGCTCGATGGGATTTGGATTTTCTGAGGTGCAGCATGTCCATTAATTCCGGGTTGGACATGGCTTTATACGTCAGGCAGAGATTGCCTCTAAGCAGGCGGTATGCCACTGAGTACAGCTGGAGTTTCTTTAACCGGACAGCATATGGCATCTGTTTCAGCCCTTTGATCCTCTTGGTGAGGTACTTTTAGGGTCTTTCCAGTTGCTGCAGGTGTCTGGTAAGGTACATCCCAAAAGGGCATTGTACTCAATTATGGGCCTGATGAGGGATGAGTAAAGAGGCACGATGACCTCCCCTGATCTACATGTGAATCCCTTCATGATTAGGTGGGCTATATAAAATGTTTTTCTAACCACTTTGGCCACGTGGTTGTCAAATGAGAGATTGCTATCAACTTGGGTCCCCAGGTCCCTAATTACTTCTTCTGTACTTAATGGATTACCACCTATGTGGTAATTTGTGGGCACTTTGTTTTTGCCAAAGGGGATGACTATACACTTTTTGGCATTTAGCTTGAGGCCAAGGCTCTGGCACCAGTTGTCTGTTTCTATGAGGCCCTTTTGGAGGATGCTTGTGCCGGTTGGAGAGTCGATTATGGCGCCCAGTTTGCAGTCATCTGCGAACTTCGTCAGCCACAGTCCTTCCGTGTTGGCCTGTACCTCCGAGAAATATATACTGAACAAGAGAGGTCCCAGGACTGAGCCTTGTGGGATGCCACTTGTAACTGGTTTGGAGTCTGACATGGCTCCAGCAATTCTAACCATGTGGGTTCTGTCCTTGAGCCAGTTTGCAACCCACCTAGTGACATAGGGGTTTATGTTTAAGCTGGTGAGCTTATCTATAATGCCCGAGTGGGGTATTGTATCGAAGGCTTTTGCGAGGTCCAGGTAAGCTGTGTGGACCACCTTCCCCTCGTCAATGGCCTTGGTGACTGTTTCAAAGAAATTGACCAGGTTTAAGAGGCAGGATCTGCCCTTAACAAAGCCGAACTGGGTAGGATCCAATGTCTGTAGGTCCCCAATATCTTTATTTATGAGGTCCATGATGATCCTTTCCATAGCTTTGCAGACCAAGCTAGTCAGGCTTATGGGGCAATAGTTTCCAGGATCCGTTGAGGCACCACCTTTGTGGAGAGGGACCACTGTTGCTGTATGCCACACTTTGGGTACATATCCTGTAGTAAGGCTGAGATTGAACAGTAGTTTTATGTTTGGGTTTAGCTCTTCTTGGAGTTCATGTAGGACGCAGCCCGGGACACTGTCTGGTCCCATTGATGCTGTGTTTTTTGCTTTGGAGAGGGCGGCTCTTACCTGAGCATTTGAGATGTCAGGGGGGGCAGCATTCTGCTGGGATAGATATTTGCCCTTTTGGTGTGGAGGGGGGGGGAGAAGTTTGCGCTGAACCTGTCAGCTAGGATGTTGGCAATGTCTGTGGGTTCAGTGTATTTTTTGTCATTTTGGACTAATTCTGAGCATATCTGGGAATTCCCACCCAGGTTCCTAACATAACTAAAGAAGGCCTTATGATTATCCTTAGTGTCCTGTGCAATTTTTTTCTCTCATAACACTCCAAAGCTATTTAGGAAGTTTTCTGTGAAGTCATTCTACCACCTCAATACTGTATAGCTTCTTGTACAGCAAATTATTTGATACAGTTAATGCTTCACTATATATTTTCAAATTGTCTCTGCTTTGTAGGTTCCAACATGAAATTTATTTAGGATATTTTGTCTAGCATGTTACTTTCTAGAATGGAAAACAAAATATTAAGATAAGATTGAACCATAGAAACTAGAGAGATGCAACCATATAGTCAAACAGGAGATGCAACCATATAGCCAAACTGGAGGCTAAGCTCTCTCAACTCAGTACTGGCGTAACCAGTCAGGAGGAGAAGGAAACCATACTCACTACAATTCCAGTCTCACATAGACCTACCACGACAGCAAACCAAACACATAAACACACAAAAACATACTTGGAGGCTCTAAATAAAAATCTGCCTAAGCAGCAGAGACCTCCAAAGCAGACACCCAAGCAACCGCTACCCCAAAACAAAACACATGCAACGCATAGCTCACAAAGCCAGTGTGCCGAACAGTCACAGCCCTTAAGGCTAAACAACACACCTGATACACTTGTAATAGGTGACTCTATCGTCAGGCACACTGACGTCCTGCTCACCAGGCTGAACAAGGAGAAGATCATGGTGAGCTGCCTGTCAGGCGCTAGGATCTGCCACATAACACAAGCACTCAGGTCACTCCAAGGCAAGTACAAATATGACTCAGTCATTGTCCATGCTGGCGTGAATGACCTGAGACGTACCTCCCTGGACTACATAAAAAGAGACATTGAGGAGCTCTCTGAGCATGTAGCCCAGGCCGGTATGACCCTGACCTTGAGTAGCATCATACCCTCACCAAGAATGATGCCACAATATGAAGACAAGATGATCAATTTCAACAATTGGCTTAAGTATTGGTATCATTCAAAGGGGATCCAATGCCTGTCAGCCTGGGATGACATGCTCGACAAGCCACGATGCTTCGCTAGGGACGGCTTGCACCTGTCACCCCTGGGCTTTTGGATATTGGCAAAGGCTCTTGCTACCCCCATAGTGCCTTTTTTAGGCAAGGGTCAAAAGACAAACCCACCTCCATAGGTATCACAAGGGATAAGAAACTAAGAGTAATGCTACTCAACGCCAGAAGTCTAAACCTCAAGATGCACACACTCGAAACTCTCCTTACCATGGAGAACATCGATAACTGTGCAGTAACAGAAACCTGGTTCAAGGCTCCTGAGAGCACCCCAGCACTACCAGGTTATACCTCATACCATGCTTTTCGGCCCCAAAACTTGGACCGAACCACAAAAGGAGGGGGAGTATCAATATTCGTCAAAGATACCCACACCTCCAGGTTGGTGGCACAACACAAAGCATCAGAGACTATCCATGTGCAACTAACAGTGGGTAAAACTGCCTTCCAGTTTATAGCCTGCTACAGACCACCCTCCCAAACCCAGGAACCCCACTCGGCCTTCCTGAGGACACTGGAAAATATGAAGGTCTCTCCAAACACCATTATATTGGGCTACTTCAACTACCTAAACATAGACTGGGAGCATTACTCTAGCTCCAACACCCTAGCCCAAAGATTCCTAGAATTTATAAACTCAAATGCTATGGAACAACTTGTTACCACTACCACAAGATGGGAAAACATACTGGACCTGATCATCACCAACATGGGGACTCTATGCTCCAGACCAGAAGTGTATCCCTCACTGGTAAGATCAGACCATAAACTAACCTCACTGGATATTCACATCCCGACCCCACCCCCTGCCCAGAAAACCACAGTGAAAAACTTCTCTAAAGCAAATTTCACACTCCTCAAAACCGAGGTGGAATCCTTCAAAGCCCCCAGGCCTATGGAAAATATGGCCCAGACCACAGAATCCTTTATAAACGCATTCTATGAACACCTTCAGGAATGCATGGATCATGCAATCCCAAACAAAACCAAGACCCAATCCTCCAAAGGCAGACGTCCTGTCTGGTGGACCCCAGCCATAAACAAACTATACAATAGAAGGAGGAAGCTACTACATGATAGAGCAAAATCCCAAAAAGGGAAGGCATCTCTGATCAGTATTAGCAAAAAACTACGGGCACTCATAAAATTGTCTAAGGCCAGCTTCTAGAGAAAAATTGCACAGGACACTAAGGATAATCACAAGGCTTTCTTTAGTTATGTTAGGAACCTGGGTGGGAATTCCCAGATATGCTCAGAATTAGTCCAAAATGACAAAAAATACACCGAACCCACAAACATTGCCAACATCCTAGCTGACAGGTTCAACACAAACCCCCCCCCCCCACCAAAAGGGCAAATATCTATCCCAGCAAAGTGCTGCCCCCCCTGACATCTCAGATGCTCAGGTAAGAGCCGCCCTCTCCAAAGCAAAAAACACAGCATCAATGGGACCAGACGGTGTCCCGGACTGCATCCTACATGAACTCCAAGAAGAGCTAAACCCAAACATAAAACTACTGTTCAATCTCAGCCTTATTACAGGATATGTACCCAAAGAGGGCATACAGCAGCAGTGGTCCCTCTCCACAAAGGTGGTGCCTCAACGGATCCTGGAAACTATCACCCCATAAGCCTGACTAGCTTGGTCTGCAAAGCTATGGAAAGGATCATCATGGACCTCATAAATAAAGATATTGGGGACCTACAGACACTGGATCCTACCCAGTTCGGCTTTGTTAATGGCAGATCCTGCCTCTTAAACCTGGTTGATTTCTTTGAAACAGTCACCAAGGCCATTGACGAGGGGAAGGTGGTCCACACAGCCTACCTGGACCTCGCAAAAGCCTTAGATACAATACCCCACTCAGGCATTATAGATAAGCTCACCAGCTTAAATATAAACCCCTATGTCACTAGATGGGTTGCAAACTGGCTCAAGGACAGAACCCACATGGTTAGAATTGCTGGAGCCATGTCAGACTCCAAACCAGTTACAAGTGGCGTCCCACAAGGCTCAGTCCTGGGACCTCTCTTGTTCAGTATATATTTCTCGGAGGTACAGGCCAACACGGAAGGACTGTGGCTGACCAAGCTCGCAGATGACTGCAAACTGGGTGCCATAATCAACTCTCCAGCCGACACAAGCATCCTCCAAAAGGGCCTCATAGAAACAGACAACTGGTGCCAGAGCCATGGCCGCAAGCTAAACGCCAAAAAGTGTAGTCATCCCCTTTGGCAAAAACAAAGTGCCCACAAATTACCACATAGGTGGTAATCCATTAAATACAGAAGAAGTAATTAGGGACCTGGGGACCCAAGTTGATAGCAATCTCTCATTTGACAACTACGTGGCCAAAGTGGTTAGAAAAACATTTTATATAGCCCACCTAATCATGAAGGGATTCACATCTAGATCAGGGGAGGTCATCGTGCCTCTTTACTCATCCCTCATCAGGCCTATAATTGAGTACAATGCTCCTTTTGGGATGTACCTTACCAGACACCTGCAGCAACTGGAGAGACCCCAAAAGTACCTCACCAAGAGGACCAAAGGGCTCAAACAGATGCCATATGCTGCCCGGTTAAAGAAACTCCAGCTCTACTCAGTGGTATACCGCCTGCTCAGAGGCGATCTGTGCCTGATGTATAAAGCCATGTCCAACCCGGAATTATTGGACATGCTGAACCTCAGAAAATCCAAATCCCAGCGAGCTACGTGCTCGAGAGACTTGAACCTCAGCACTGAAATAAATAGGACATGCTGGAGGGACAGATTCATAACCCAGAGGCTCCCTTCACTCTGGAATAAAATCCCAGTCCAGGTTAGGCAGAGTCCCTCATTGACTCTCTTCAGAAGGAATCTTGATGAGTGGATGGGAGATCGTAGGTTTACCCCGGGTGTCACTTCTGTGTCACTGTTAGACAGAGGCACAGTATACTCACCTCGAAAAAGGGCATAGCAAAATTAATTTAAAATGGGTGGCGAAAGCCAAACACACTCTGGCTAGGCTTATAAATGTCCTAGGGCAGATAGCCTAGTATGAACCTATGAACCTATGAAATATACAGCAAGAAGTCCCACAGAAGTTATGGTACCATGAGCTATCATTACATTCCAGTGTATATATGACATAAACAGGGATAGTTTAAATGTAAGCAAACATGGCAACCATCTAGAAGACCAGTTATTTGGTAAGGAGAATGTAGAATCAAGCTGCATTTAAGTGTATGCAAAAATAGTGAAGACACTTTATTCCTCCTCTTCAGTTGTGAGCGATGGTGATGAGTTGTTTATCTGTGGTACCATATGGCAAAATAGGGAACCACAAAACTAGATGGCAGTCATGAATACAATCACTGAAAAATCCACTGACATTTTAATAGATCTCCGTACCCTTCCCATTTAGCCTTTTGGCTGTTCTCTTAGTCATCCCATACACAGAGACTATTCTGAGGGAGCAATCACCAGGTGGACCCCCTGACTATTCAGAGAACTGATCTTGCAGTAGCACTGTAGCTGTGGCTGGGAAGTGAGAAAATCCTTTTGGGCAATGTAGGATGTGGCACTGGGAGTCTTCATGTGCACAGTACCTGTCAAAATCTCTTGGTTGAGAGAACTACAAGTGCAGTGATATAAGAATATCTTGCCCCATCTTCACTGTTAAGCAGGCTGCCTACATGACTTCTGGTTTCCAACAGTGGATGTACAGGAAGCAATTTTCTTTGAGCCCTACCCCCTCCCATCAGACTAGGGACGATAGCAACTAGCTGATTCATCCTATCCCCCTAGCCAAACTTGCCAGTGATCTTATAAGATTCCCAAACTCAGACCACCAGCAGCATAACTGGACCCCCCCTCCCTCTCTGGGGTGGTTAGAACCCATTCATATTTTTGTTTCTTTTTATTCTTTTCCCTTCCTTGTCTGCTGACAGCCAGCACCCTTCCCTTTGAGTCTCACATACTTTTCCTTCATACTCTGGCTGTTGCACCCCACATCACCCGATGGGGGGAACATCTAATATCTATGGGAACTCTCCTAGTGGTGCCTCATTCCTTTCAACATCTGATTTTTGAGGCAAGAGACACCTGCTGAGGGGCATCACCCAAGCATCCATAGAAGGTGGATGATTTTGTCCCCCAGATTACACCCTAGCCCTCTTGGCAGACAGATGCCTGCACACATTCTCAGTGCTACCCCAAGGCATGGGTATACACCCTCACCCCTCAAGCTTAGTAGTGTCACAACTGTGCAAATCACAGCATGGTGGGAAAGGATATCTAGAGCCAACTGCTATGTGAAGAGTGTTCTGCCTTTGCTAGGAGCCAGTCATATAGTAGCTTAGGCTTTCTTCCTTCCTTTAAGATGGGTGAGCTGCCATCGATAACAGACTTCCTCCTTCTCTCATTGGGTCTTCTAGCACTCAGCCAAGAAACTGATCTGCACAACAGTCAGGGATTTATTAGTATGTTCCACACAGTAAACATGAATCTGCTGAAATGATGAGCATAACAGGATGGCTTACTGTACACCGGTATTTAGTTTTAGAAAAATTACAAATTACCTAACGCACTGGATCTGACTCGTGCTGCGACAAGAAAAATTAAAATTAATGTCTTCTTTCCTAAACAATTAATTTAATTGAATTTAATTTAATCATCAGAAATTAGTCCAGGGTAGCAATAGAGAGCACAGAAAATGTGATAACTAGAATAGGCTGACACAAAAAAAAGTACAGCTGCATAAGTTCTACTTAGCTTTAACAGTAGATGCTCAAATGCATCATTGCTTCAATGGCATTTTGGATTATCTGCCAAAGGAAAGTCAGTACTGGCCAGCTTTCAAAAGCTCAGACTCCTCTGCCTCTCTCTTCCTGTAACAGCAAATTGGCTGAGCATATCCTAAATTTATACGAAGAAAAATTAAAATCTGTCCCTATTTGAGGGCCTTTTCCCCCATCTCATTATTTTAGGCTTTGTCCTGATTTCTTGTGCTAAGCATGTGTAGATCAGAGTGTGTGATATACCTTTAAGAAGCTTTCCAATGAGTCAGCACATTCATATAAGTACTGAGCACATGCAAGCAAGAGTGCCATTTTGAGTGACCAGCCACAGTGTGAGCATGCAAGTATGTAGTCAGTCAGTTAGTTAGATAGTTCAAGTTTAATGTTCCTGCCATCCATCCTGATATAGTTGTATACAATAAACTACTTAAATGAACACCCAAGTCTCAACGTCTTCTTAATGCACATAAGAAGAGCGACATGCTGTCAGAATGGGATCCAGAGTTACAGCCATGAGGCAACCGTTTAGAGTTGGAGGAATATACAGGAGTGTACCATCCCTACTGTTCAAACAACTCACAAAACAGGTCAGATACAAATTCTAGGTACTAAAACTTGCTTAAATTATTTATTTTGCTATAAATACAAAACAAAGCACTCAGAACGCTCAAAATGAATTTCTTATTAAACGAAATGTTCAGAACTGCAACATATTGATAAAAATATTCAAAATAATTACAAAAACATTTGAAACAATATCCAAATCCCAAAAATGTACAAAAAAGGGAAAATGATCATATTTTTTGCTATGTACTACTTATTCATATTAACTGAAGCTATTCAAAATATTAGAAGTTTGCAAGTGTTTGCAGTACTACAGTGCAGTCATTTCTCAAAGTAAAGGTTTTTCAAAGAATATTTCCCAATGTACAATTATTTCAAAGCATATTTCCAAGAGTACAGTCTTTCAAAGACTTTATTGTGCATTTGAATATTATTACAAGTGTCTGGTGTGTGTGAATGTTCATATATAATTACAAGGGCCATTTGGCATTGTGTTTTACTATAATCTGTGGGCATGGGAGAAGGATTTCGCAGACGCACATCGCTTGTGTTTGATAACAATATTGCAGAAAATTGGAGTGTGTTTCAGCAGGAATACAATATTTTCATACAGGCTGCTTTTTGTGACAAAGATGCACATACAAAAGCATTTATTCTACTTAATTTAGTTAAGTTTAGAGGCCATTGAAAGAGACCGTTCATTTACGTATGTACCTGCTGAAAAAAGGGGAAGACCCTGAGTGCTTAAAATGTATATTTCTAGAAATCTGTAACCCCCAAACAAATATTACAATGGAAAGGCACTTATTTTATACAAGGGATCATAAGCATGGTGAAACGCTTGCAGCATATATAACTGACTTGGGAAACATGCCAAAATGTGCAGATTTGGTGATTTGGGAGATGAGTTGATAAAGGACAGGTTTATGTGTCGCATTAATAATGACACAGTGGGAAAGATTTTACTTCAAGACTGTGATTTAACTTTAAATAAGGCCATTGAGACTTGTCAGATACACAAGCTTACAGAAAAGCACATGTCTGCTTACAAATGAGAATAGCTGCGGACGGCACAGTGACAAAGCTGATGTTGATAGCATACCTCTCAACTGTACAGATTTTCACAGACTGTTCAGATTTTTGCCTCATATTTTTGGTCCATTTTTCATAAAATTGTGGCTTTCTGGCAAATTAGGGGCAAATCATTAAGGACTGAAGTTAGAAAATAATGACACACATTTGAATGTCAGACTTTATACCCTTCAGAAAAGTCATACTAATACAAAACATGCTATTCTATCAACTTTCTAAGTTTGTAAGAGCAATATTTAAAAACTGTCCCAATTTTTGGGCCTTTGTCCCACTTTTATTCATGGCTTTGTCCAGATTTCTTGCTCTAAGAGGTTGAGAGGTATGGTTGATAGCATGAAACACGTGGTTAAAAGAAACAGGTCCAGGCACATGGCAGCTACTGCAGATCCTGTAACAGTCCCTGGGAAACGCCAAGTCTTTCCAGCAAATTTCAGAGCATGCTCAGTGAAGCATTAGGGTGAGTCAGCAAAGTCAAAACATGTGTCCCCACCCAGCTTTATAGTCAGCTGTTGTAATTGTGCTGGAAATCATGAGCCCAAAAGAGAAAAGTGCTTAGCTTTTGGTCAGCAGCGTCATTCTTGCAATAGGTGGAATCATTTCAAAAGGTTTTGTAAATCAAATAGGGCACATTCTTTTATTAAAAAAGGGCATTCCAAGAGGCAAATTGATCAATTAGAAGGCTGCGACCCTACTTTTTATGTTGATGGTGTGTCTGTGCTTGGTGAAACAGTTAATGCAGTAGATTTGTGGGCAAAGAATGAGATCTTTTGTGCTGTTTCAGTTAACGGGAGTCCAGTAGAGCTCAAAGCAGATACCGGCTCAAAGTGCAATGTTATGTCAGCAGAAATGTTTGCTAGAGTAAAAGCTGCAGAACAACTTGATTTGACAAAGTGTGCAAAGCTTGTTGCTTATGGTGAAGAGATTCAAACCAAATGCACAGTAGTGCTTTCATGTTACTCTGATGAGAACAGCTATGACTTGCAATTTTACGTAGCCAAGAGACATGTGCAGTCATTATTAGGCCTCAGAGACAGTTTGAAAATGGGACTGCCTTCACTTAATAAAGAAGTTCACCATTTAAGCCTACATGACAACAGCTCAAATTTCACCCAAACTATTTTTTTTCTGAGTATGCTGATATTTTTGCAGACAAACTAGGCAAACCACCAGTTGTGTATTCTATGAAGTTAGACCCATAGATCATTCTAGTTATCAGACCAGCATGGAAAGTTCCAGTAGCTATGCAGAGCAGAGTCAAAGCCGAGCTAGACAGAATAGTGCAGCTAGGAGTAATTTGTCCAGCAGAAGAACCTATTGAATGGGTATCTTCCATAATAGTAGCTCATAAGAAAAGCTTAGATGATATTAGAATTTGTATTGGTCCATGAGTCTGAAGAAAGCATTTAAAAGGCCTCATCATCCAATGTGCACTGCTGAAGAGGTTGCTGTCCTCATGCCAAACACCACTGTTTTTTCTGTCTTAGATGCAGAGAGTTCATTTTAGCAAACTTTGCTTCACTGAAAATCTTCATTGTTAACCACATTTGGTATACCATTTGGAAGATACAGATTTCTGAGAATGCCATTTGAAATAAATTCTGCCAGTGAAGTCTTTCAGTGTGCGATGGAGCAAATTTTTTCTGGCTATCCCTGTGCTATTATAGTAGATGATATTCTAGTAGGAGGCAATGGTGAAGTTGAACATGACAGAAACCTCAAGAAAGTTCTGGAAGGAGCACATGATGTGAATCTTAAGCTGAATCGTCAGAAATGCAAATTCAGGGTATGAGACATTACTTATGTTGGTTACTTGTTTACCAGTTCAGGCTTACAACCAGATCCTTCCAAGCAAACAGCAATTCTCAAGTTGCCAGCTCCAGACAATGTCTAAGCCCTACAATGTTTTCTTGGCATGGTCAATTATCTAGGCAAGTTCAATCCAGATTTGAGTCAACTTTCAGCTCTCTTAGCATAGCTAACACGCAAAGCTGTAATTTGGTCATGGTCAGAACAGCACCAAAAAGTATTTGATGTCCTGAAACAGAAACTTGCCAACCCACCAACTCTCAGCTACTATGATGTTCACAAACCAGTTATTCATTCCTCTGATGCTTCTAAGTTTGGTTTAGGTGCAGTCATTCTTCAAGAGGGTAGACCAATCTTACTATGATAAAACCAGTAAACCCAGACTCAGATGCAGTATGCTCAGATTGAGAAAGAGCTTTTGACAATTGTGTTTGCATGTTTAAGGTTCCATGATTATATTTATAGTTACCCTTTCCCCTTTCTAGACTGAAACTGACCACCAACCTTTAGCTACTATTTTGAGAAAGCCTATGCATACAGCTCTAGCTAGACTGCAATGTAAGATGCTCAAATTGCAAAAGTACAATTTCAGTCTTGTCAATACAAAAGGCAAACTGTTTTATCTGGCTGATACTTTATCCAGATTGCCCAGAAAAAACACAGAACAGTATAACAATAAGCAACTTGATTTTGAAGTCGTGGAAGTGAGAAATTTTTCTTTTACATGTCTTGTTGAGCTCAGAACTAACACAGCTTCAGATCCAATTCTCCAGAAGCTCAACCAATTTATCAGTCGAGGATGGCCTTCAAAGCAAACTTGTTTACCAGTAGAAGTCCAACTATATTTTCCATACAGAGATACGATTTTGTTAGACAATGGTATTGTCATGAAAGGTCTTAAAGTGATTGTTCCAAAATCAGTGGTGGCTGGTGACTTCAAATCAAAGGGGGGCTGCAGTAGACAGCTGAATTGGTAGGGCCAACATGAAGGGGTGTGGCCAACCAGAAAGGGGTGGAGCTATGCTCAAAATCACAAAAACTGGAACTTTAATTAAATACGCTGCCCTGGGTGCCAAACCATCATTATGAGAGTCCAATCAAGACAAAATGAAGTGTAGAAGAAAAAAATATCTCAAAGCATTGGCTACGTGACATCTTATTTAATGTTTAGATGGAAACAAAAAGGTTGTGAGGCATGAAAAAATAAATTACTTTTTAAATACATTACTGGAATGCCAGTCGAAATCAAGTATAAAAAAACAAGAAGCACTCAACTCAAACCAGTTCTCATTGCACTGTAGCTCTAATTATAATTTATATTCAGCTTTATAAAAATACCAAGTAACATGCTGAAAATAGCAATTTCTGTGATACCCCCACTTGTAAAAATGTTTCTTTTCCAAAAAATACCTGCTGCCTGACAACAACTATCTACTTATTTCATGGGGATAATATGATCAAAGTAAAAAATGAACAGCAAACAAGAAACAAGCTCAAGATAAATTGATTAAAGGATTACTGCACAGGTTATGGACTACACACGATAGATTGCATTCTGTTTAGTTTACGGGTAAAGCCTGCAAAGATGACTGCAAGTCTCCAACAAATGTAATGAGCTTCTAAAAATACTGTAATCCTGTCCTTTATTACAAATCTGTCATATGCATTTCAATACCTAAGGCTTATACGTTATCTAGTTATGTAACTATTCTCTGCATGGCAACAACAAAAAGGCTTTCAATGTTGGTAATTCTTTAACAGTATGCTTATTAAAGGTTACTTGCATCTTACAATCTCAGACAAGCTTACCTGATGGTCATTAAAGCATTGCTACTTAAACACCGAACAACAGGCACTGCAACAGCATGTGTTTTCTGAATAAGAAGCATAGATCAGCAGTATAAAAATATGACAGAAAACCAGAACATTCTGCAAAATCTACTTGTGTCTGCCTTGGATGGCGGGATACTCTGCACACTTACACTGCATAACTGTTACTTTCCTTGCTTAGACACATCCAGAGTCACTACATGGGGGAGTAAGGTGTAACAAGTATGTCACAATTTAAAATGTCTGTGGCTGATGGTGATGGCCCTGACACATTTGTCATTCCTCCCAACCTCAGAATGGGAAATCTGGACAAAGCCATACATAGAAGTGAGACAGAGGCCCAAAAATAAGGACAATTTTTAAATACTGCTCTTAAAACTTAGAAAGATAATAAAATAGTAGGTCTTGCATTAGTATGAATTTTCTGAAAGGTACGAAATCTGAAACTCAAACATCTGTCATTATTTTCTAACTTCAGTCTTTAATGATTTGCCACTAATTTGCCAGAAAACCACAATTTTATGAAAAACGGACCAAAAATGCGATGCAAAAATATAACATAGCCACACAATACATCTGGGAACCTGTAAAAGATGGGGCACTTTTTTAATATTAGTACTGTTAACTTGAGCAGCTGACAAAATAAGAGAATTTACCTGCATTTCTGAAATAAAAGTAATCTATAACTCTGATCATTACAATTATTCATTAATTGTAAACCATCCAAGTTTCCTTCCAAAATTGCCATTTTGCGGAGGGATTATTAGGGGGAGAGCAACATTTTGAGCCAAAATCAGGGACAGTTGAGAGGTCTGAATATGCCTAATTCTATAAAGTGATTTATTTGTCTGTGCCTCTCAACCTCTTAAAGCAGGAAATCTGGAAAAGGCCATTGGGGGAGCATACAAACAGTATTAAAAATTGCTCTTGTATAAACTTAGCTAGTTGACAGAATAACAGGTCTTGCTTTAGCATGCATTTTTCTGAAGGATATGAAGTCTGAAAGTCAATGTCTGTCATTATTTAGTGACTTCATTCCTAAATGATTTCCCTATAAACTACAAATTATATGAGGAACAAACCAAACATAAGAAGCAAAAATATATTCATTCTGTAAAAATCTGGACAGTTGAGAGGTGTAGTTCGCCGGGGCTGTCTGAGTTTGCCGCCCTTCCCCCCTCACAAAATCATGGTCGAATGGAGCCTCCCCTCTGCAGCCATTCCAATGTCCCATTACTTGACTATTTCGCCCCATTTACCATAAACACTGTAAAGTGCATAATGCTTTACTTGTACAATGATTTGGATTTAATTTGAAAGTTTTATTTTACATTTTACAGCATAAAGACTAACAGACATCTGCTAAACAAAGCAATGCAGTCTCACAATGAAAATAGACTTAGTATTAAAACTTCTCTGCCCTTGAAACTCACATTCATTGAAACAGCATTGAAACCCACATTAAAAAAATACATTTGGCCAGTGGCAGATAAAGATTAATTTTGGACTGTTTTCAAATCATAGGCCCCTTGCACATGAAACATACATGTGTTCTTTGATTCACCTTCCTGACTGTATTAAATTATATTCCTTGTATAATACAGTACAGTTGTTAGAAGGCGTTTTAAATTTGTTTTGAACATTTTTCCAGTAAACAATGAAACAAAATGCATGCACCAATAATGACAAAACTGCCAATTCAGAACATTTCCATCAGAAAAGTCTACTCAAACTTCTACAATCCACCAGTATCAGTAACTATGCACAATCTCTGCAGAAGTAAAAGTCATCTAAATAATTCCACATTAAAGAGATTTGTAACTAATGAAGAGGTTGCTGCTAGCAAACAACTTTATATTTCATTGTTTCATTTACAAATAAAGTGCCTGTTGCCCTTGAGTAAAAAATTGCCTATGTTGCATTAAAAAACGATAAGCTAGTAATATTGCAACTTATAATTTGAATGTGTACAGGATCAGTACACTGTTTCATTTTTGCCCAACTTTTGATATATTACGAGTATTTTACTGTGGCAATTATTAAATCACCATGCAGCATAACTATGCAAACAGAGTAGAAGACATACACAGGTAGACTCATTCATATCTCTCAGGTGTCCCTCATTTTTGGGACATCTCTGATTATGCCAGCAAATGCTGGGACCTCAAAAATTGTGTGATTTGGTGGTAAAATAAGGGGTTTAAAGTCATTACATAATTCGAAGCATGAGAGTTACGATCGAAAATTATTAACACAAGTTTTCATGCATACTTAACTTTCTACAGTAAATGTTTAATTCACTCACAAGGTTTAAACATCTGATCTTCTTACCATTTGTGAAGAGATTACAGTAACTGTAAGATGCCCTTTGGAGTTCCAAAACTACAGTACACTTGACCAAGAAGGATCAAGTTTCTGTGTACCAGGAAAGATGAAATATTGAAAAAGTAAAACTGCTACAACAAGATGTCATGCCTCTATACACAGCAGACATAATTGCATGGTTCATATATGTAGTTTCTTCTATCATCATTCATCTCTGTATTGTGTACCTTCCTCTACTAAAATACACTTTGTGGTGTTTTTTCTGACTCTGCATTCAGCTCAGATAGCTTTTCATTTTTGCATGCTGCTCAGACCCTCAGCTCATTAGCACATTTCCAGCACACACTGGTAGTTGTTAAGATGGTGTCCCAATGCCGTCATGAACAGCAGCCCTACCTTTTACCACTTCCCTGCACCTAGACTCATATTACTTATATTATTTAGAATCCCTCACAACCATAATTCCTTTATAAACTTCACTCCACAACTTAACTGCAACCATCACAGACTACAGCTATGTACAGTATTATCAATATATATAGTAATTTAGCCCCTTGCTATTATTAGCATATCATTTAATGTCACATATTTAGTAAATATTGTATTACACATACCACCAACAAAAGAATGCACTCTAGTGTAGTCACGATCTTTTTCAGCTGTGGCTGTCAATCAAGTCCGGCGAACGAAGTTAGGAAGTCAGTCGTCAATTAATAAAATCCACAACCGCAAACGAGTTAATAAATTCACTTAACTGGCTGCAACTGTTTGCTTCTCGCTCTTTTCCCAGCACATAAAGCCCGGGAAGAGAGCAAGAACCAATCAGCAGCTATTCAGCCCATCCACATCACGTACGTGCCTGCGGACGTGGCAGTCCGAGCCCCTTCCAATTCTATGTGGTTACAAACCACATAGAATGCTGGGCATCACACTGATGCCTTCACTCATAAATCCGGACTGTTTTTATTGCAGGCTAAAGTGGATTTATTATTTTATTTATTGAAATAAAACTTTTTTTTAAAACCCGGAACTCGAACTGCACAAAGTGTGCATGCTCACAGACGAGTCAGTCGGAGGAAAGCAGCCAGCTGAGCTTAAGAAAGACAGTAAATAATAAACAAATTAATTATTTATTGTAAAAAAGTTCTTTCTTTTTTCTTGCTGGAGGGGCTGCAGTCCTGCAGTCCGATGGGACGAGCCTCCCCTGTCCAAAATTCTTGCAACAAGAGTATATTCAGATTTTGCATCATGGCCACCCAGGAACTGATTCTACCAAAAGAAGGATGACAGGTCTAGTATTTTGACCTTCTGTGTCAAGGAATATTGAGAAAGTACTCTCATCTTGCTCAGTAGCTAACAGTACAAAGCCACATCAACAAAAATAACCATTTCATTTAAGCCAGATTCCTGAACTACCTTGGTTGACAGTAGCCACAGATATATTTGAGTGGAATGGTCAACATTATCAGGAGTCAGTAGGCTCTTATTCAAATTGGTTCAAGATTGACCTACTTCCCAACCTAACTTCCAGTACTGTTATTACTAAGTTGATGCAAATTTTTTCTGTCCATGGTAGTCTGCACAGAGTTATTTCTGACAATGGTGCACAGTTTACAAGTCAGTAGTTCAAGACATTTGCAAAAGAGTGGGACTTTGTTCATATTATGAGTAGTGTTGAATATCCTCAGTCAAACTGTGTGGCTGAATGTGTAGTTCAAAGTGCAAAACAGCTGTTAGAGAAGTCCAGATGTGACAATACCGATATTTTTTTAAACTTGTTAAATCTCTGAAACATTCCTCATGATAAACATCTTGGTTTGCCTGCCAGAGACTTATATCGAGACACACCAGAGCCACACTACCAATCAGCAGTAATTTATTGGTTCTATGTGCTAAGAACAACAAAGCAGTAAAAACCCAACTGTTGAAAAAGAGTTTGTCCCAGAAGTCTTACTATGATAAAACCAGTAAACCACTCCATTCATTGAAAAAAAAGGGGAGAGAATGAGGATGCAGACGTCACAAGGTTTTGCTTGCATCGGATATGTGAAATGTTTGTGTCAAGAGCCGAGATCGTACATTGTGGAATCACAAGGAATGGAATTCAGATGAAATTGGAAGCATTTGTTACCAATGTCCAAACCAGTGTTACAACATCTTGCCTGTGACAAAGACTCTAGTTCTCAGAGTGACTTGTCCAATGTTCCTGTTCTAGAGAACATTCTGTCAGCAATCCCCATTCCTGACAAAATCCCTGAAACTTCTCAAGCAGAACATTCTGCACTGACTGACCATGTTGCTAAACTCAGTCCTAACTCTTATGTCATGAGATCAGATTGCACCTCGAAACCTAGATCCAGATACATGGCAACCTGGACATGACTGTTGTTTTTCTTTATTAGTGCCTATATAATTGCATGTCTATTGAAATGCCATTGTTTATATGAGACAGCTCAGTAAAGAGGGAGGATGTAGATCAGAGTGTGTGATACACCTTTAAGAAGCTTTCCAGTGAGTCAGCAAATGCATATAAGTACTGAGCGCGTGCAAGCAAGAGTGCCATTTTGAGTGTGTAGTCAGTCAGTTATATAGTTTGTTTAAGTTTAATGTTCCTGCCATCCATGCTGATGTATTTGGATACAATAAAAACTTAAATGAACACCCAAGCCTCAGCGTCCTCTTAATGCACATAAGAAGGGTGACAGCATGTACCATATAAAAAAACAAATCTAACAGCAACTGAATCAAATATGTTGAAACTCACCTTTACTATGCACAACCTGGGAGCAGGTAGGTGTTGCCACTGAGTCAGTGAGGAATTTGAAAATCTACTATTACAGGTAAGTAGGACTTTTACAACCATACTATGTTCATCATTCCAACTGTCTCAGTGGAATTTTGGGTAGATTCCCAAAGCTTACCCTTCCTGGTAGGTGGAATAATAAGGATCCAGGAGCGTGCTGTGGACCTTGAAAAGGAATCTAGTTTGCAGTGATTTGTGAAGGTATGTACAGAGGACCAGGTTGCTGCCTCTAGAATGCTTGTAGTTTCCATTGCTTTCCAATATGCCATTGAAGAGGATATAGCCACAGTTGACTGAGCCTTAACCATGCCTAGATGAGATTTACCATGATGGGAGTTAAAAGAAAACAAATGCAGACTACAAACATCTTGCAACAGTTTGCTTAGAGACAGGTTCACCTTTGTTAGCCCCAGTATAGGAGACAAACAGCTGTTCAGTATTCCTAAAGGGTCTTGTTCTGTCAAGGTAGTATGTGAGCTACATGTGTGCAACCCAGGAATGTAGAATATTTTCTTTCTCAGTTTCTTGGATAAGGACAGGTCATGGGGAGATGTATAGTTCAAGGAAAATTCAAAAATAACTTTAGGTATGAATGATGGATTACTGTGTAACACAAAACTGACCTTGTGAAAAACAGATAATGTTCGCCCACCATGAGAGCTTGCAGTTCATATCTTCATCTTGCAGGTGTCAGAGCCATGAGCAAACCAGTCTTTCAAGTAATGAACCATAAATCAGCCTAAGAGGCAGGTTCAATAAGAGGTAAGGTCAATTTTTCAAGAATAAAGTTGAAATCCCTGGAAGGAGAAATTTGCTTTTGAGGGGGGTCTCATATGCAACACTCCTTTCATAAACTGTTTGACCAAAAAGAGAGACAAAAAAGGGCGATTCATGGGTGGATAAGCTGAGATGGCTGCAAGATGCACTGTGATAGAAGCATATAACAAACCACCTCTAAGTGGATCACACAAACATTTCAAAACCAGAGAAATTGAAACACTTTTGTGACCTCTGTTATTGACTAGACACCACCTCAGAAACCCCTTCAACCTGTAAAAGTAAGTTTTTCTAGTTGCAACTTTTCTTGCCACCTTAAATAATTGCTGTACATCCTTAAGGAAAAAGTACCTAAAAATATATCAAAATAGAATAATCCAGGCTGTCAGCTGCAATTGCTCTAAGTTGAGGTATTCCATACATCCCTGATGCTGTGTGAGCAGATTAGTCTGTGAGTTACCTTGAGGTAATTGTCCTTGGCCAATTCAATTAAAACAGAATTAACTTTGCCTGAGATGAAAGGGGGTTACCACATTGATCTTTGCTAATTCTTTCTGAATCTTTTGAAGTACCTTGGGAATCATCAGAATAGGTGGAAATACATACAGGAACATGACCATGGGAATGATACAGCATCCATCTTCCCAGGATGGCTGCAAGGATGTCTTGAGCAAATGTTTTCAGTTGTCTGTTTTGAAAATAGGTGAACTGATCTACTTGAGGTGTTCCCCACACCTGAAACAAGTCCTGGAAGACCTCTACATGGAGCTTCCACTAGTGACTGTCTATCCAGGATCTGCTTAGTCTATCTGCCATTTGTTTTCCACTGATGGAATGTATGAGGCTTGAAAAGTCAGAGAATGCTGTACAGCCAACTGCCAGGCCATCATTGCCAACTAGCTAGAAGGGTATGACCTTGTACCCCATTACTTGTTCAGATACCACATCATGGTAGTGCTGTCTTTTACCACTAGAAGAGGATCTGGAGTCCATATGTGGTGGACAAATGTTAAGGCTTGAATCACTGCCAACATCTATTTTATATTTATGTGCTTTGAGATGTGCTGAGGGTCCCACAGACCTTCCACTTGAACTCCCCCAGATGCTGCTTCCCATGCAAAATCTGAATATTCTGTCTGGACAAATTTGACTGAGGTATGAAGAGATAAAGAGAGTCACAGATTCAAAAACAGCTGATCCCTCCACCACTGCAGTTCCTGTTTCACAAATCCCAGTACTCGTACCTGGAAATCTACGGGACAAAGGTGCTGGGTCCAATAATTTTTCAAGAACCATTGCATTTTTCTCGTGTGCAGTCTGGGTAGTGGTATCATGAGGATCATTGATGCCAAGAGGACTATAATTCTGAGGGACTGTCTTGCTGAGGTCATATCTAGAAGAGAGAAATCCAAGAAAATGCCCTGATAAGTCAGACCTTTGTGTTCTGGCAGGAAGGTCATCCTTTTTACTGTGTCAATTAAACACCCCAAGAAAACAATTCATTGTGAGGGTGTGAGATAGGACTACAGAAGGTTCAATTTGAAACCCAGGTAAGGAAGGAGGGATGTGACCTTGTCTATGGAATCTAAGTACATGAATATAGAATCTGCAAAAAACAGCAAGTCATGTAGATAAGGAAAAATGTGGATGCCTAGGGTTCTGAAATAGGCAACCAATGGGGCCAGACACTTTGTAAATACACAAATTGCAGTAGATAGCCCAAAGTGTAATGCAGAAAACTGATAATGTAAGTCAGGCACAACAAATCTCAAAAAATGTCTGAAACTGGAAGCAACTGGAATATAATAATAAGCACCACTAATATCTAGGATCACCATGAAATAGTAGTCGGGAAGCAATGCTAGAACCAATTGCAAGGTGAATATTTTGAACTTCAGAATATTTTCAAAGGTGTTTAGAAATGAAAAATCTGTGATGGGTCTCTAGGAATGCCCCTTTTTGGTACCAAAAAGATTCTGAAGTAAAATCCTTTGCCTTTGTGTATGACAGGCACTGGTTAAATGGCCTCTGCTTTTATCATGTGATGAAGCATTATTGGAAACAGCTTAGTCTAATCTGGTGGGTGTGAGTGAATTCCCCTGAAATGGGATGGATTTTCTATCCATTGCCAAGCGTATCCTCTCCGAATTATTCTTAGAACTTATTTGTCTGAGACTACTTGTGGCCAGACTACAAGGCTGAGAGAGACAGTCTGACAGAAAGAGGAAGAGAAGGAAGGGCAGGATAGTGGTGATTAGGGGTGCTCTGTGACTCAGCAGTATTTCCTTTGGAGGAGGTTGATTTTTTTCATAAAGGGACCCTTCTTGTTTTGTTTTGAAGACTTGTCCTCCTCATATTTCCTTTTGGATCCCTGACTTTTGTTTGGCTGGAATTTTTGCTTGTTCTGCCCCTTGAAGGAAGGCATCTTGTTTGGGGAGAACTTGGATACATAAAACATCCTAGAGACCCCATGCATTAATTTCCCTCTATTACCCTAATGTTTGAAAATCTGTGTAACACAGGGTCCAAACATCAATTCAGAATTTAAAGGTGCATTCAAATTTTCAGCTTTTAAATCATCAGCGTTCTGAATATGTAACCAAGCATACCATTTTAATACAACAGAAGAAGCAAGATTTCTCGAGACTGCATCTGCATATGTAAGCATACCTCTCAAAGCATGTTTCAAATCTGAGCCAAATTAGAAAATTACATTCACAGAAGACTTTTGCTCTGCAAGTAAGGATGCAGGAAAATCATCCAAACTGTATGTAAACTGTAAAATAAATTTCAATATATAACCTTGATTATTTAGCATTCTAAAGGATAGATTACAATAAAGAATCGTCCTTTTGCCCTGAAGATCTAACAATTTTCCCTGTTTATCAGGAGGCACTGGATTAGATGAGGTCTAGGACTTTTTATTTGAGCAGGCATCTGGGCAGATTGCAGCTTGGTCAGCAGTCAAATGAGAAAAAAGACCTGCTATGTACAAGGAGACCCTGTATTTTCTCTGAGACATTTCAGGGACTGCTGGAAAAGATATTGGTGTCCTGTAGACAGTATCTTCCAAGACTGGTGGGGGGTAGCTATAGAAATGGGCATCTCATCCTGTATAAGGTCATATATCCTTCCTAGCTCTGGGAAAGCTACCAACTGCTCCCAAGCAAAAACATCACTAAATCTAGCAATCATCTGAAGAATAGTGAGCACTTGCTTGGACTTAAGCTCAGGATCACTTTCTGAAGAATGAGAGTGACTGGACTCAGTGTCAACTAGTGAAATAGCTATTTTCCTGATCATATTCCTCATTATTCTCTAAAACCAGTAGTGTAGCTAGGGGAGGGCAAGACGGGCAACAGCCCTGGACACAAAGTGTTGGGGGCACAATCAGCCAGTCCTGATCATGCTTTAATATAATACCGCCTTTGCAAATTGCATTTACAGTCAAACCTGACAGCTATACTGCCCGTTTGTGGTCTAAACTGTTTGCTACATCTTAAAAGTTTTTTTATCTAAAACCTGAGAGCTGTAGTGCTCCTTGCAGCCAGGTATAAACTGTAGCAACTGTTTGCTACATTTGTATCAAGTAGTTTTCTACAGTTTAAAAATATATATTTTTAACTAAAGCAAGAACACTGTAGCACTCCATGCAGGCAAAGTATAAACTGTAGCAACTGTTTGCTAAAGTTTAAAAATATTTTTTTAATAAAAACATGAGCACTAAAGCACTCTGTGCAGGCAGGTATAAAATGTAGCAGCTGTTTGCTATATTTGTAGCAGTATGCTACAGCTTAAAAGAAGAATGTTTTAATAAAATATGTTAAAGAAGGGTCTTAGGCAGGGCACAAAAATGGGACCTGAATGGCTGTGGCTGGAGAGAGGGATAGCATGTTATGCATCTGACCAAGGAAACCATAAACCCCTTATAAACAGTTATAATCTAATTATCAGCTATATGATGAAGCTTCTTTTTGTTTTGTTTTTTGTTTTTTTTACCATTTGGCTGGCAACATCAATTTTTTTTTAATTCTCTTTATTTATTTATATTAACAGTAAAACCAACTACTCAGTGGCATACCGCCTGTTCAGAGGCGATCTGTGCCTGACGTATAAAGCCATGTCCAACCCGGAATTAATGGACATGCTGCACCTCAGAAAATCCAAATCCCATCGAGCTACACGCCGAGACTTGAACCTCAGCACTGAAATAAATAGGACATGCTGGAGGGACAGATTCATAACCCAGAGGCTCCCTTCACTCTGGAATAAAATCCCAGTCCAGGTTAGGCAGAGTCCCTCATTGACTCTCTTCAAGAGGAATCTTGATGAGTGGATGGGAGATCGTAGGTTTACCCCGGGTATCACTTCTGTGTCACTGTTAGACAGAGGCACAGTATACTAACCTTGAAAAAGGGCATAGCAAAATAAATTTAAAATGGGTGGCGAAAGCCAAACACATTCTGGCTAGGCTTATAAATGCCCTAGGGCAGATAGCTTAGTATGAACCTATGAACCTATATAATAACACTTAAGAATAGTAAACAGACAACACTATTTACACTTATACAATGCCCAAGGACAGAAATGAAGCATATTATGTGGGTACAATTACATTCAATTTAATATATGATCAAAAAACATCCTCCAAAACTCCTTAAGACATGGTTTCTGCTTCTGGTTGTAAAATATATACCTATGTGCCTTTATGTGGTTGATAGCAAGAATCTTAAACCCTTCCCAGGATAGTAAATTCTTATTTTTCCAGTTAAGTGTGATGTAGTACTTTATTAACATGAAGATGGATATTAAGATTCTAAGTTGCAACTTTGTCAGACCTGGAGGGGGTATATGTAGGAGGGCAAACTTCCAAGAGATAGTTGATTTTTCGTAGCCTATTTTCTCTAGCTGAACTCTTAAGGCACACCATAGCTTATATGAGCATTTACAGCTCCAGAATATGTGTAGAATATCTCCTATTTGATTTTGGCAGAACTGACAATGAGGAAAAGAGTTAGGATATATTTTGTTGATTATATTCAGGGTAACATATGCATTATTCAGTAACATAAGCTGAGTGTACTTACGTTTTTTAAGAGGAATGAGGTTGGAGTCAGATTTAATGGCATTCGATATCTGCTCTTGTGTGATAAGAGGATCCTGTTTTGTCCAGTAGTTAAGAGTATATAGGCTCCTTTGGTGTTTTGATGGTCATAATGAATTTATAGGAGCTTGAAATCATTTTCTTTTTGAGCAGGAGTAGTAAATTCCACAGTACTTTACATGTGGAGATGTCTTTATCTGTTACCGTGAGGGGGTCTAAAATTTTATGGGATAATTCCCTAATTTGCCTTAATATGACAGAATATTTTTTGGAGAGATTCATCTTAACTCTTGTCTCAGAGATAGAAAGATGCATATAGGGGTATAGGTCCATAATGTTTTTATCCTTCAGAAGGGGGAATTGATCCAAATTTAGCATATTCCCATTCAATTTTAAGTTAGGATTAAGAGGAGAGGTTGTAAAGTATTAAAGGCTGGGGTTAATTGTAAGGTATGAAAAAGTTTTTGTACAGTTACTATTCTGGTTTTTATGCCATTATGTATTTTGACTTTGCTCAGATTATCTTAATTTATGAAGGGAAAGAGCAAGAGGATTAAAGTTTAGCGATTTGACATAGTTATTATACAGTTTAACACAAGTTGGATGCCAAGTAGTGGGATTTTTAGAGAATGTAGCTATATTAATACTGCAATTAATGATTTCATAATAAAATTTGAAATCTGGCAAACCTAAGCCGTCTTGATCTCTTGGGTATGAGAGTTTAATGTAACTAATCCTAACGGATTTGGGGGACCACATAAATTTCGACAGAGATGAATAAATAGTTTTGAAAAATTGTTTTGTAATATTAATAATATTGGTTGCATTGAAAATATAAAGAAGTCTGGGTAGTATATTCATTTTGATGATTGCTACCCTAGCGAGGAAGGGTAGTTTCAGATTAGCCCACCTGTTTAAATCATTTTGAACATTTGACCAAACACTAGTAATATTTCCCTGGTAGTATGCTTTAGGGTCCTGAAAAAATGAAATTCCTAAATATTTGATGTGTTGTTTAATAGCAATACTTTTAGAGCTTAGTAAGCTGGGGTATTGGGTGTAAATATGAATTGGAAAGATTAAAGATTTGTCTTGGTTTAAATTGTAATTTGAAAATTTAGAGAAGATGTCTATGGAAGTCATTACTTTTTCAAAATTAGAGTTGGGGAGGGAGAAATAAATGTTTAAATCATCAGCATAAGCGGATAGAGGTATTGAGGTGTTATATAAGGTAGGAATATGATGATGTGTTCTCTGTTTGATTAGTAAGAATAAAGGTTCAATGAAAAGATTAAATAGCAGGGGGGAGAGAGGGCATCCTTGTCTTGCACCATTTCTAATATCAATTCGGGATGATATTTATTTATCTGAAGAACTGTATATGCTTTTGAGTAAAGAGTTTTAATGTTGTTAATGTAAAAGTTAGGTATATTGAACCGAGGAAGAATCTCAAACAAAAAGTCTATGCTGATTCGGTCAAAAGCCTTGGATGTGTCAATAGCTAGGGTATATATAGGGGTTTGTGCAAGGGTAGAGAGTGAGATCATAGCATCTAATATAATTGCATGGTCAACTGTTTGCCTATGTAAAATAAAACCTGATTGTTCAGGTGATATAATACTGCTGATGACAGTTTTAAGTCTATTAGCTAGAATTGTGGCTAAGATCTTCATGTCTAAGTTGACAATAGAAATAGGCCTGCATTTCAATGGGTTTTTGGTATCGGAGTTAGGTTTTAAAATAAAAATAGGTCTGGATGCATTTAAGTGAGTATGTTTTACTCCAAACTGGATAATGTGATTGATAAGCTGAAGAAGGATGTTCTTATTATTTTTATTAATGAAGTATTTGTAAAATTTGGCCATAAATCCATCCAGGCCAGGGGATTTATTCGGTTTGAGGTTATTGATGGCAAGAGTAATTTCTTGTTTTGTGATTTCCCTGGCTAGAATGTCTCGTTGCTCTTCAGTAAGTTTGGGGAAGGTTAAGTTGTTTTAAAAAAGTTGTAGTTCCTCTTTGTATACAGGACCTTCTGGAAGGCTATATAGCTGTGAATATATTGATTCAAACAGGGTAATAATTTCATGTGTATTTTGATAAAGTTTCCCCTAGATGAGAGATTTCAGAAATGAAGGGAGAAAGTTTGATTTGATTTAATATTTTAGTTAAGAATTTAGAAGGATATAGGGCCCATTCGGAGTATTTGGCTAAGGTTTTTATTTTATGAAAAGAAAGATTCTCAGCATGTAAGGATAAAAGCTTCTCTTGTAGTTGAATTAATTCTTTCTCAGCTTCAGGTGAATAATTTATTTGGATTTCATCTTCCAGTTTTCCTATTTTTCCTTTTATGAGTGACTGATTTTTGATGTTGAGTTTTCTATAGTACGAAGCTTTATTAATAAGAAATCCTCTAATCATTGCCTTTGTAGTGGCCCAAGAGAGGTCTAATGGGGAAGAAAGGGAATTTAGTGTATATAGAAATTGGTCTAAGTAGGATTCAATTTCTGTAAGTATGTCATTTTTCTTTAAGAGATTTGAATTAAACTGCCACCAAATAGCTTTGTTGCGTGGAGGTATATTGGAAGACCAGTGGATATCTAAGGATATTTTTGAATGGTCCAACAGAAATCTGGGTTCTGTGTTAAAGGAAATGTTAAAGTTCATGAATACTGAGGACATAAGGAAAAAGTCCAATCTGGATCAACTATTATGGCAGTTGGAAAAGAAAGTGAATTTGTTATTTTTGACGGTGCATTTTTGATATATATATATATATATATATATATATATATATATATATATGGGTCAAATAGATTATAGTCTTCCTTTAGTTCGGATATGGTTATGGTGGCATGTTTATTAAAATTAGCTTTAAAATTAGACCTATCCGTCACAGGGTCTTGGATAGAGTTCCAATCTCCACCCACTATGTAATAATGGTTAGGGAAGTTTGAAAGGATTTTATAAATTTTCATAAGGAAATTTTGTTGTTTGGAGCATGCATAAATATTAATGAGTAAGATAGGTTTATCTAGGTGTGTAAAATGAGTAGTGAAGTAGCACCATTTCCATCTTTATCAGAATCCTGATTAATTATGTCTTGTTGAAATGTATTTTTAATAATAATAGCAACCCCCGCACTATTAGTTTTTGCCCCTGATGATATAATGGTTTTAATCCACCTTCTTCCCAGATCTCTTTTCTATTGCTCATCAGATAGATATGTTTCTTGGATGAAAATTATGCTTGATAGTGTTTTAAATGACAAATGCATGAAATGTTTTCTTTTCTTGTCTGCTTGTAACTCCTTAATATTTCATGACTCTATACTCTGCATTAGGTATACTTAATTGTTAAGTGAAATATTATGTTTGGAGAATGAAGAACTGACTGTAGATAAATAAGTGGATATTTAATAAATGCGAAAACTTGGCCAAAGATAAGAAACCATTTAAACCATTATGCTTATAACTTGCACATAAACTGAAACTATGCAACTGAGAAATCCCAGAAAGAACAAGCAATATCTACAGAATCTAAAATGCCTAACAATCCTAAACATATTAGACAATCAAACTCATAGCTCTGCGAACTTTTATTTTATGATGAGAGTTTAGATATATATGTAACTAAGTGAAGACCGTATCGAAACCAGATTATTTTTTGAAATTCTATTAAGTGTATGGGATTTCCAAATGCTTAGGGTTTCTTTTCTGTTTAAATAAACTACTATATCCCATACATAAATATTGATGATGATATATTAAGTATGTCCCTTATAGTTTAGTTATAGGGTTAGTGTATATAAATAATTCAGAGCAATAAGCTAACAGGACTATCCAATCTTTCCAAAAAAACAGAAGAATTTATATCTAATATTGATAACTATGCATGACAAAAATATAATGTTTTCATAGTAACAAACGGCATTTTCTTAAAAATTGAGAAAACCCATAAATGGTCATTGATAAATGTATATTTTTAGATGGTGACGCTACTGCCATGACAGGATTGTAATTATATTTCTATTTTCTATTTCTATTTTCCAACCTACTAAGATGCAGCTCACGTTCTAGATATACTATAAAATGAACATGTCTTTATCCAAGTACAACAATATGAAAAACCTACAGATACAGATATTAATATTGTAAGTAAACACATCTCAGTGTAGGAATGCATAAATTGAGAGGAGTTACACAGCTCTATGAAATATATTTTAGATACTTTTAGATAGATCCTCCTCTCTAACATCAGTTATTAGCAAAGATAATACAACTCAGTTAGGATTAAGTTAATTTGAGTGTGTGTCTATACAGTTTTTTTTTTTTTAGTATGCTATTACAATAACTGCGGTGGTGGTGCTGCGGTAGTGTTGTCGCCTCATAGCAAGACGTTGTCCCGGTCGATTCTCAGCTAGAGCGTCTTCTGTGTGGAGGCATACGTGAATGGTGCGTGCCTTCGTTGAAGATTGTGCGTCAGGGCTGGTAACCCGGTACGTAAAAATCCACTACCAATCATTAGCAGACTGGAGTTCCACTGTGGCGACCCCTAACTGGGAAAAGCCGAAAGAAACAAACAAATGCTATTACAATAACTATGAGTGTAACATTATTCCAAAGGGCATAAATGTAATGACATCTGTGTTCCAAGTGACTAAATACTAAACAAACAATGAATCACATATTAAAAGACAATATGTAAAGATATTATATTCCTTAAATGCCCATCTTGGTTGTAAAAATGGTATTTTCCTTATTGCTTACTTAAGTAAGGTATAAAGTACAGTTTTGTACCTACCATAAATGTAGATGTTCGAAGATCCACATTGCTGCAGTCCTAACACTTGGGTAGTCCGCTGTCCCAGTCGGCCCGAATACCAAAGTATATGGCTGACGTCGGTCAAGGCGCATTAGTCTGACGTCAGGACGTCAGGGTACAAATGCGCATGACCGACGTCATATCCTCAGTCTTTTCTTGCCCCAGATGTCAGAAGACCCTAAAAAGATAAGGCTAAAACCAAAAACACCACACACTCCTGCACCAAATATATATACAATATATACAAATTTACAAGAGTATAACCACACCCACACAACCACCCCTAAACACAGAGGGGAAGGAGGGAGAATTGGACTGCAGCAATGTGGATCTTCGAACATCTACATTTATGGTAGGTACAAAACTGTACTATGTTCTTCATACCACATTGCTGCAGTCCTAACACTTGGGTAGAATCCCAAAGCAGAGGTAAGGGAGGCTGGCAAATCATAAGGAAGCAGGAGCTGACAACATGCCCTGCAAAATAGCCGTGGCAAAACCAGCCCTAGATTTAGAGTAGAGAGGAAGGTGGTAATGCTTAGAGAAAGTATGCACTGAACTCCAAGTAGCTGCCTCCAAAATATCCTTAGTTGCCACCCCCCTTAGAAATGCTGTTGAAGTGGCAGTAGCCCTAGTGGAATGAGGCCTAATCCCAGCTGGAATCTCCTTGCCATGATGGGAAAAACAAAATGCAATGCAAAACCCAATCCACTTAGAAATAGTTTGTTTTGACACAGGCTTGCCCTGAGAACTCAAAGCAAAAGAAACAAACAACTGCTGAGACTGCCTAAAATCCTTAGTCCTGCTTAAATAATAACGCAACTGCCTGTGTACATCTAAAGTGTGCAAAATCTTTTCCCCCTTATTTTGGGGATCTGCATATAAGGTAGGCAAATGAATAGTTTGGTTTAAAGCCACACTAGAAACCACTTTAGGCATAAAGGAAGGATTAGTACGTAAAGATACCCTATCCTTATGAAAAATCAGGAAAGGCTCAACCGCCATAAGGGCCTGCAATTCAGACACCCTTCTTGCAGATGTAATGGCTAACTAAAAAGCAGTCTTCCATGACAAATATTTCAATTCAGCAGTAGCTGCAGGCTCAAAAGGTTGTAGAGTGAGTTTCTCCAACACAAAATTGAGGTCCCAAGCAGGAGTAGGAGCTCTACGTGGGGTCTTATATTCTTTGCCCTGTAAGAAATTGCTTGAACAAAGGATGAGAAAACACTGGTGGGTCACAATCATAGTGAGCTGAAATTGCTGCAGCATGAATCTTAATGGAAGAGAAAGACAAACCTTTGTCCAATAACTCAGTAAGATATTGAAGAGCCACACTCAAATTTGGCTCAAACATCCAAATCCTTTGCTGCACACCAAAATAAAAATCTCTTCCATTTTCCTGCGTACACTTTCCTTGTACTAGGTCTTCTGGCTTCCATAATCACATTCAAAACTTGTTGAGGAAGCTGAGACCTGCTATGGTTCAAAACAGAATATGCCAAGCTGTTAGATGAAGAGAGTGAAGCTTGACATTGAGCAGATGCCCGTCCTTCTGAGACAATAGGTGTGGAATCAAAGGTAAGGGCCATGGAGGCTTCCTTACCAGACTCCTCAGCAATGGGTACCAGTGCTGCCGAGGCCAATCTGGAGCTATTAAAATCATCCTTGGCTTGTCTTGTCTGACCTTTAGAAGTACCTTTGGGAGGAGAGGCAGAGGTGGAAAGGCATACACATGAAGATTTTTCCAAATGAAAGAAAGAGCATCCACTTTCCAGGCTGTGTGATGAAACCGTTTCGTGCAAAACTTTGGCAGCTGGTGGTTTAGTGGAGAAGCGAACAGATCTATGTCTGGAGTTCCCCATGACACTGTCAATGTCTGAAATACATGAAGATCCAGTTTCCACTCGTGGGGATCCATGATTTGCCTGCTTAACACATCTGCTAAGGAGTTCTGTGCTCCTGGCAGAAACCTTGCTTGAAGATTCAGCTGCAAGCTTAACGCAGTCTCCCACAAAATCATTGCTTGCCTGCATAGAGGATAAGAATGTGTTCCCCTTGTTTGTTGATGTACCACATGACAGTTGTGTTGTCTGTTAGAATCAACACCTGCCCTGGAAGAAGTAAATCCTTGAAAGCCAGTAATGCAAACTGGACTGCTAACATCTCCTTCATGTTGATATGTAGATGCTGCAGTCTGGCAGGCCACTTGTCTTGTATCCACTTTCCATTCAGATGAGCTCCCAAGCTGTGTCTGAGGCATCTGTCGTTAGAATCTGACTCGCCTCTGGCCGGGTCACAGAGAGTCCCTTGTTTAGGTGACATTCCTGAGCCCACCACAAAAATTCCTTTTGAATGCAAGGTATTATTTGAATGACAGTGTCCAAATCCTGGCAGTGCTGTGTCCATACATTTTGAGATACCATTGTAGCTTCCTCATATGCAGTTTGGCATTGGGAAGTACCAGAATACAAGATGCCATGAACCCTAAGGCTTGAAGGACTGTCCTTGCAGTCAGCCCGAACTGATGAGATAGTTGATGGAAGTAAAGAGAAAGATTCTTTTGTTTGTCCGGGGTTAAAAAGGCCATCTGGGTTGCTGTATTCAGTCTCACACCCAGAAAGCACATGTCTTGAGAGGGTACTAGACTGGACTTTACTTCGCTCACAGAATACCCTAGGCATCTTAGCACTGCTATCACATATTCCAAATGCTGAAGAAGCACGTCCCTTCCTTGAGCCAGAATCAGGCAATCGTCCAAATAAGGATAGATTTGTATTCCTTTTAGCCTGAAGAAAGCTATCACTGGAGCCAGAACCTTTGTGAATACTCTGGGCACAGTAGATAAGCCAAAGGGCAATGCAGAGAACTGATAATGAGAATTCCCAGCTCGAAAACGCAGATACTTCCTGCAAATTAGTCTGATAGGAACATGAAGGTAAGCTTCCTTGAGATCCAAAGTTACCATCCAGTGATCTTTGCCCAGCAGAGGTAAAAGCTGTTGTAACGCCAACATTTTGAACTTGGGAATGTCCAGATAAGTGTTGAGGATAGACAGATCCAAAATTGGTCTCCACGTGTTCCCCTTTTTTGGTACTAGGAACAGGCGAGAATAAAATCCTAGGCCCCTTTCTGGCACAGGAACCGCTGAATGGCCCCTATTTGGAGCAACAGAGAAATTTGCTTGTGAGCCTCTTTCCTTTGTTGAGGAGGAATGTCTGGCATGCCTTTGAAAGGAGGCAAGGTATGGAAATAAAACCTGTAACCGTGGTGAATGATATCCAATACCCATCTGTCTTGGGTAATTAAACTCCAGTTTTCTTTGAAAAGTGCCAACCTTCCTCCCAAAGGTGCTGCCAGCCGAGAAGATTCTGGCAGCTGAAAAGGCAGGTCATTGTGTCTGTTTACGAAAGGACTGACCCCTGCCCTCACCAGAAGACTGAGCAGGTGAACTCCCTGTTCTAGGCCTAAAAGAACCTTGAGCTCTGCCTCTACCACGTCTAGACCTACCCCTAGACTGGGAATCATAAGCAGGATATGTCCACCCCTTGGTAGGCCAATTTCTACTAAACTTCGGAGGCTGAACCTGCAAAAAATCTTTAACAGTCTGCATAGACTTAGCCTTGTCTTCCATTTTCTTTAGAACTGCTTCCACAGGCAAACCAAACAACACATCAGATTGTAAGGGAGCATCTAAAATCCTTGTTTTCACATGCTCAGCTAAATTCTGATCCCTCAACCAGGCGTGCCTGCGAAGAACCGAACCAGTGGCAGCCACCCTCGAAGAGGCCTGCACAGCATCAAAACCACATTGCAAAGAATGCTTACCCACCTGTTCAGAAACATGAACTAAATCCTGCAACTCTTTACACTCAATACCTTCCGCCAAAGCATCTACCTTAGACTTTAATTGTGAAAGGAGATAATTTTGGTATTTCAACATGTGAAACTGGCAGTTCAAAGCTCTCATGGCCAAAGTGGAAGAAGTATACACTTTCTTTCCCCATCTATCCAAAGCCCTAGCCTCTTTATCTGGAGGAACAGGATTTTTAACAACAGAAGCCTTAACACCTTTAGGCCCCTGTGAAACAGTTTCTGGGTCTGCCCTAGGACTCTTAAAAGATACTTATGAGCTTCAGGCACCCTATAATATCTATCCGGTTTAACTGGAGCAGGAGGCAAAGAGTCAGGGTTCAGAGAAGCCTCTGCAAAACATCCTCTACCACATCTAGAACAGGAGCAATAGCTAAAGGCCTATGCTGTGGTAGAAACAAAAATTCCCTAAGCCTTTACCTGGAATCAGAGAAATCCTGACCTTCCCATTTAAAATGCTCCCTCATGGAATGAAGAGTCTCTGAAAATGAAAAATCCTCAGGAGGAGAAGCAGAAGGAGTAGAATCATCGACATCAGAATCAGAGTAAGGGAATACTCCTGCAAGTCTTCAGTCAAGACTCAGAAGCATCCGAACACTGCTCAAAACTCCCAAGCTCAGGGTCCACCCTAGGCCTCTTATCAGGAGGGGCATAGAACCTCTAATCATTGTAATCAAATCTTCTGCCATCTTAAGCATATGCTTCTTAGGTACAGACCCTGAAGAACTAGGGGTAACTCCTGAAACAAAACCTGGCCTGCCCCTGGGAGAAGCCTTGGAAACAGCAGGGAGGGCCTAACCACCTTAGGAAGGGAGGGAAGAACAGCTACCTGAGAAGCCCCTTCCGCCTGGCCTACCTCCTGAGAGGTCACATCTTGCAGTAATAAAGTCTCTCCCTGGGATTCCAAAGAAATTTCTGGCTGAACCCCTGGCTCCACCGAGCCCTCTAAAGAACCGACGTCCGGGACGGACGGTTCTTCCAGCCTAGGCTTTGCTGTTTTGTCCTTGCGCTTTTTTGCCGAAGCGGGCGTCGGAGCATCCGACGGCATTTTATAATTACACCACTTCCCAAAAACTAACCTGGCACAATCTAATCTTCTCTTTATAGTGCGTTTGTTAAATCTAGCACAAGAGCGACAGCCAACAACGTCGTGCTCAGGCCCTAAGCAAGGTATACACAAGGTATGGTAATCCCTATGAGGTATCTGTTTCCCACAAGAAATACAGTTATTCACTTTTTCTGACATCCGTAAAATACTGAGGCAAGAAAAACCAAAATAATCCCCAACGGGGTACTTAGCCAACTTGGATTCGGTCTGAAACTCCGACTTCGGAAAATCTCAGAACGCCAACCTGCACTTGCAAAACTGCTTCTGCATCGGACCATGCGGCAAAAAAGACTGAGGATATGACGTCGGTCATGCGCATTTGTACCCTGACGTCCTGACGTCAGACTAATGCGCCTTGACCGACGTCAGCCATATACTTTGGTATTCGGGCCGACTGGGACAGCGGACTACCCAAGTGTTAGGACTGCAGCAATGTGGTATGAAGAACATCTGTGTTTAATAGGTCAATTAAGAACCAGGGAACTGAAGAAGCAACATAACTCTATAAAAGAGAAAATGTTCACAGCTGACCCTTGTTTGCAAGTTACTCATAACTGTATCATGCAGTTTGACACTTAAATTCCTGATCGAGGTTATCTCAGGCTAAGCAGCAAAAGAAACAAGCTGTCTCAGATGATCAATGCTCCTTACTAGGTATATGCAAACTATATGATATTGTATTTCCAGGTATTACATAAAGAATTGTATGGCTTTGTACCTGGAGCAGTTGTTGGGGTCAAAGAAACTAAAACGTTCCCATCCGTCACTTCGACCACCGAAGTAATGTAGATACGTACCAGCATTTCACAAGGTATTGTAAGGGCTCCTTTCCTTATTCTATGCCCTCTTTTGAGTTTTATTCATTTTATAATATATTTTTGTATTCGTTTTATGTTTGATGAGATCTACTGAGAAGTAGATGTTATTTCCCCTTGTGCACTGTGTAACGTTCATCCTCTGCAAGAGTCTTTGTTTTCAGAAGCTTGTTTCTTTAAGGGACCGAGAAGGTATGGGAAAAAACAAAGGTCAAAAATTAACTCCATGCTAAAGTTCATGCAGGTTAAAGGGGATTGTAGTCCTTTATGAAACCATGAGGGAACTTGACCTAACAGTACATACAGGGAAAAACCATAGGGACTCAGCAGAACCTAACAACACTGAGCGACTTCTTGATGGATCAAGGTAACCTCTCCAAATTAAGTTAAATGGATGGGGTAGTACAGAAACTGTATTAAATTAGCGATTTGTGCTGCTGGATATGGGCTTTCATTGAAAGCTTTCGTAAAAAACGAAATAGCTTCTTTACTGGAGACCTAACTAAATTAATACAGCTCATCCAAGCAATTGTAACAACTCTGCTGCCTCATCCCTTTTGAAATTGAACCAAAGAAGAATCTAAGGAAGTATGTGCATCGGCTATAAACCTTTAATTCCTTACTGTTTAAACCTTGCTAGCTGTTTTATTACAGCCCCTGCCAGGAAAGCCAGCAGCCTACCCCCCCCTAGTTTCCAGCTTCTCTGCTCTTCCCCATCTTCTTGTTCCCTCACTTATATTAGCTCCCCTTCTTCCTTCGGTCCAACTTGGTCCAGAGAATATCCTTGTGGACTTAGGTGTACTTCTGTTTTTGTCCACTAGGTGGCAGCCTCCCCCCACTAACATTGACCTCACTTTACTCACTTAAGTATTCTCTCTAAGCTCTAAAACTTCTTGTCCTCACTCTATTTCTCCTACACTCTTTAGCCCACTCTATGCTCTAACATCTCTTCCCTCACTCTGTCTCCTAAACTCTCCTAGCCCACTCTTTCCCAATACATCCAGGTCCCCTCTACTTACCTTTCAGCAAACTTACCCCCCTGCACACAAAGCTCCACTGATAGGTTCTTGATCCTCTCCAGCCCTCTTTGGTTCTACCCGCTCCGTTCGACCTGCGGGATCACTCCGCTCCCCTACCCTGCCCCCTATTTCCACCTGCCCCCAGCACCCCTACCTATATTCCCCCATAACCACACCCACTTCCATCCTACTCCAATCAATCACATATTCTCTAAAAAAAACACTCCCTTATTTCCCGCCCAAACTAACCTTCATTAACTTCCAAGACTATCCCTCCTAGCCAATAGGATTCCTCTTTACCCTCAACTCCCACTCCCTAACCACTCCCTCTCCACTCCTAAACACAACTCTCCACTCTTATATTATTATTTCAGTCCTTAGCAGCCCCTATATACATATATCTCCCTTAGAACCACATTTACTTCATCAACAAAATTTCAACTTTACATACTCCCCATTTCATTATGCTTTCAAAAACCTCATTCATCTCCTTTTTACTTCTAATAATTCTTAATTTATCCTACCTTTACTACCTCACCCAACCCCTTAACTCGTACCACTCACAATCTCTCCATGTTACCAACCACCTAAACTCTCCCCTACCATATTCACACACTCCTATTTCTCCACATCTATATCCTATAAATAACCTCCTATTTTTCCCATACAAACTTATCACCTCTCAGAAACATTTTACCCCCATAGCAACTAGCAAATGCTTTAGATTCACAACAGAACCCAATCTTCTTACTAAACTGTCCAACTACCTTACTAATCCATTCTTACATCTAATCTCCAGTCAATTATCAGGTGACATCCATCCCAACCCAGGCCCCTCCACATCTTCTACTGCAGACAAGTCCACACTATTTACTTCTTTAAACGCCCAAAGTATAGTCAACAAAGTCCCAAACCTCCATGCTTGGCTCATACATAATAATCCTGACATCCTAAACATCTCTGAAACATGGTTAAAACCCCATATAAAAGACTCTGAAATTATTCCTCCAAACTATTCTATCATAAGAAAAGACAGGTCCCATAAAAAAGGGGTGGAGTAGCTCTCCTATACGCATCCTCATTATCAGTTACCCCCTATAACAAACCTATTCCACACTTTAAAAATGCTGAACTACTCCTCACCTTACTCCAAGTTAACCTACATAAACACATATGTATAGCCTCAATCTACATCCCCCCAGGGGATAATATTTCTACACTTGAAGATATCCTCTCCTGGCTCTCCAACAATATTAACAATGAAACTATAATCTTAGGAGATATGAATATTAACTGGGCCTCCATTCAGTCTCATAAAAAACACCATATCAGCCTCTACAATTTTTCACAGCTAATCAACAATGTGACATACCCCTCAAAAAACATTTCTAGCAGCAGTATTCTAGATTGGATTCTAGTCTCTCATCCCCATTATTTCTCTGACAGTGGCACTCTTCCTGATCCTCTCAGTGACCATATACCCATCTTCACTCATAGACTCCCATCACCCCTGCATCGCACCCATAATTATATTACTATCCGTAACCAAAAAAAACTTTAACCCAACAACCTTTTCAAACTCTCTAAAAGCAATTAACTGGAATTGTCTAAAAACATTATCTCTAGATAATGCAGTTTCCCATTTCAACTCAATATTCCTAAAACTACTTGATTCCCAGGCACCCTTAAGGACTAAAAGAATAAAAATTAAAACAGCCCCTTGGCTAACCAAAAGCACGCTAGCATCTATGCGACACAGAGATAAAGTCTGGGCACACTGCCAGAAAAACAAATCCCCCCTAGTCCATAATGAATATAAAATACTTCGAAATAAGGTAAAAAAGCTCATAATCTCCGATCGACAGAATTACTTTTCCACACTCCAAAACAATAATAAATCAAACCCTCAGAAATTCTGGAAAGGTATCTCTACTCTCCTTAACCCCAGTAAACCAGATACCCCTACCCCTGACCCAAACGCTCTTGACCTAGATTTGGCTACCCAATTTAACTCTTTTTTCATTGATTCTATTTCCAAATTAACATCATCTTTCTCTAACACCACTACATACTCCAATACTCCCCCACCCTCCCCCACCAGCACTCTACCCTGCATTGCTACTACATCCTCACTCCCATCTACTAACTCTCGTCCCTCCTCTCCTTCTCCTACTCCAACTACTTCATTATCTTCTTCTGCCCCTAATTCCCCCTCTTCACACTCTCCTTTTTTCTCATTAAAACCTATACCCACTTCTACTATAAAGAAACTCCTTCTAAAACTGAAGCCATGCACTAATGCTCCTGATAATATCCCTTCTTACTTTCTTAGCAAAGCTGCTGAAGCAATCTCCTACCCCATTAGCATTTTAATCAACCGTTCTATCCAAGAATATATGGTACCTCAAATTTGGAAACAGGCCTTTATCATACCTTTACATAAAGGTGACAACAACAACAATGTTACTAATTTCTGCCCCATCGCTATTCTGTCCCCCATCTCTAAACTCCTAGAAAAATGCATCCAACTACAACTCCTTCCACATCTCTTAGATAATCACCTACTAACTCCCACACAACACGGCTTCAGACCAAATCATAGCACTATGACTGCCCTCCTCTCCTTCCTTGAAATTGTAAATAAAGCCCGAGACTCTGGCCAAATTGTTTCTACCCTACTACTCGACCTCTCCAAGGCCTTCGACACTATCTCCCACAGCCTGCTATTAACTAAACTCTCAAAACTCAACTTATCTCCCTCCTCTCTGAACTGGTTCTCCAGCTACTTATCTAACAGGTATCAAGCAGTCAAATGGAAAAAGGCTACCTCCTCATTTCTAAATACCCCCACTGGGGTACCCCAGGGCTCTATACTGGGTCCCCTTCTCTTTAATATATTTATAAATGATTTCCACAAATCTATCCCATTCTCAGATATCATCCAATATGCTGATGATTCTATTATTTGCTCTGCCACTTCTATCCCCTCACTCCTAAAACTGACTCAGGATGCCTTTACAACCACTGAGCAATGGATGAAAACAAATCACCTAGCACTCAATGCCTCTAAAACTAAATAAGAAGTTATGTACCTACCATAACGTTCCATGTTAGTTGTCTTCTTCTCGCCTTCTTTCTTGCTGGATGGGTTCTGAGCCGATCCTCGGCTCCGACTCGGCCAATACTAAAGCTCGAGAGCTAATTCCACCGGCTCAAGGCTCCCCTATATCCCACAATGCTAGGCGGTAACTACTCAGATCTCGTTTGATAGCTATACCAAGTAATCCTAGTCTCCATAGAATGGAGTTGGGAAACCCACCTCAAACAATCTGCATAAAGGAAAGGCAGACCTCAGTAAAGATAGAAGAGGTGGGAGAACGTGTGGGAATGACAACTTTCAGAAGAAAAAACAAAAAGAATTCCGGTCGGTCTGTCCAGGCTTGGGGGAAGGAGGGTGGGACGCAAGAAAGAAGGCGAGAAGAAGACAACTAACATGGAACGTTATGGTAGGTACATAACTTCTTAATGTTAAGTTGTCAATCTCGCCTTCATTCTTGCTGGATGGGACCGCGTCCCTAGCACCTTATCCCGGGTGGCCTATCGGAACAGACTCTTGAGAACAGTGGAACCAAATTTGGCACGGCTTCTGGAAACCATGTCCAATTTGTAATGTGAAATGAATGTATGAGGAGAAGCCCAGGTGGCCGCTGCACAAATTGAATCTATTGGCAACCTGTCCTGAAAAGCTACGGATGTAGCTAATGCCCTAGTTGAATGAGCTCTAGGTCTTGAGGGTAGTTTTGATGTCTGATCTCATAGATGAAGGTAATTGTAGAGGTGAGCCATCTAGAAAGGGATACTTTAGTGACTGGGAGGCCCAATTTACCTTTCGCATATGACAGAAACAATTGATCAGATTTCCTGAATTGTTTAGTCCTGTCTAAGTAATATCTCAGTTGGCGATGAACATCCAAAAAATGTAGCTTTTGTTCCGACCTGCTTGAATAGTTAGGGAAAAAAACGGGGAGATCAATAATTTGGTTTAGGTTAATTTGAGAAGAAATTTTAGGCAAAAAGGATGGATTAGTACGGAGGGATACCCTGTCTTTGTGAAAAACTAAGTAAGGAGGACGACTGCACAGAGCATGGAGTTCGGATACTCTTCTCGCTGAAGTTATAGCTACCAGAAAAAGTGTCTTCCAAGAAAGCAACTTCAGAGAACATGAAGCTGCCGGCTCGAAGGGAGGAAGAATTAAAGATGCCAGAACCAAGTTCAAATCCCATTGAGGCGGGGGGTCCTTGATTGGAGGTTTGAGAAGAAATTACAGAGTTTGTGAGCCATGATGCTGGATTCTGAAACACCAACATGAAAATTTGATATGGCAGCCAATTGAACTCTAATGGTTGATGCAGAAGATCCTAAATGAAAGAGTTCTGCTAGAAAGTCTAAAATAGACTGGATAGGTGCAGTAAAGGGATCTATGTTTTTCGATGATGCCAAAAAGGAAAAACGTTTTCATTTGCTACTATAAATCTTCCGGGTAGAAGATTTATGAGAGGCTATCAAGATATCTCGGACCGAGCGAGATATTGAGGGAAGCCTGGCTAAGGTTGGAATCGGAGAAACCACGCTGTGAGGTTTAGAGAAGACAGAGATTGGTGCAGCTGACCCGATTGGTGGGTGATCAGATCTGGTACTGGGTCCAGATGCTAGGGCTGCTCCAAAAGGTAACGATGAAGAAAGGGAAACCATATCTGTCGAGACCAGTAAGGGGCAATGAGGATCATTGTCACTCTCAAGGTGATGGCTTTCTGAATTAGTTGAGGTATCAGTGGAAAGGGGGGAAAGGCATACAGAAGTCCCCGGGGCCAATCGTGGACTAGAGCGTCTCTGGTGGGATGGCCTGGTAATGGGAAGAGAGTGAAGAAGTCGTGACACTTGCTGTTTTGGGGAGTAGCAAAAAGATCGCAGCAAGGCTGGCCCCATCTTAGGAATACTTCTTCTAGAACTGACTTCTTTAGAGACCACTCGTGTGGCATGAGAATTGCTCTGCTCAATTTGTCTGCAATAACGTTGGATTTCCCGGGAATATGCGTTGCTATCAGAAAACGCTGAGAAGAGATCGCCCATTGCCAAAGTCTGAGTGCCTCTTGACATAAAGGGTATGATCTGGTTCCGCCTTGTTTGTTGATGTACCACACTACGGACATGTTGTCCGTTTGAATTGCAATAGTCCCAGTGGGAAGAGAGTTGTGAAGGGCTTGCAACGCTAAAAGCACTGCTCTCATCTCTAAGACATTTATGTGCAAGTGGCACTCGAAAGGTTGCCACGTGCCCTGGACTGTCCTGCCCTGATAATGCCCCCCCCACCTGATCAGGGAGGCATCTGTTGTCAACGTGGCAACTGGGGGGGAAAGAGTGAAGGGTCTTCCTCGGAGAAGTTGACGTGATGTGATCCACCAAGACAGTTGATTCTTGCATGCTTGAGTTATCAATATGGTATGGGACATCGGGAGCTGTTGAAAGGACCATTGAGTAAACAGCATCCATTGGAGGATCCTCATGTGAAAGCGAGCTAATGGAAGAAGGGGAATAGCTGCAGCCATGAGTCCTAGTACCTTCAACACCAGTCTGGCTTTGACTTTGACACACTGTAAGAGAAGGGACACTTGGTTCCGAATGTCTGATACCCTCTGCTCTGTGAGTCTGGCTGAAAGATTCCGTGTATCGAAGGTGGCGCCTATAAAAATAATAGACTGACAAGGCAACAAGGCAGATTTTTCGAAATTTATCGAAATGCCTAGAGCTTGGCAAGATTGGATGGTGAAGTCCCTGGATAGGAGAAGCTGATGTCTGGTGGTGGCAGTAAGGAGCCAGTCGTCCAGATACGGAAACACCTGGAATCCTTGACGTCTCAAGTGAGCTGTAACCACTGCCATGCATTTGGTGAACACACGGGGGGCTGTAGTGAGACCAAAGGGCAGGGCCCTGAATTGGTAGTGACTGGCTCCCAGCCTGAAGTGGAGATATCTCCTGGAGCGTCTGTTCATTTTGATGTGGTAGTACGCGTCCCGAAGATCTATCGAGCACATCCAATTGTCCTGACCCAAGAAGGGTAGAATGGACTGAAGCGTGACCATCCAGAATTTCATTTTTTTGACAAACTTGTTTAAGTAGCTGAGATCCAGTATGGGTCTCCAGTCCCCTGTTTTTGGTACCAAAAAGAATTTGGAGTAGATTCCGGATCCTTGCTGGTCTGCCGGGACTGATTGGATGACTCTTTTTGATAGCAGCTTTGAAATTTCTAATGCTGCTTGTTCCCTTAGACCGGGTGGAACATCTGGAAGGGATCTTTTTGGTTGGGTTGGAATGTGAATGAAGGGAATTTTGTAACCCTCGGATATGATCGACTGTACCCATTTGTCTTGAGTAAGGGAAAGCCAGGCTTTTGGGTACAGTGATAACCTTCCCCCGACTGCCTCCGAAGGTGGACAGCCGGGCAGCCCCTCAGGGGTGCTGGAAGGGTTTGTCAGAGAACATTTCTCTGCTACCCTGGTTTTGTGGACTCCTCTGCCTCTAGGGCAGCGTCTATTATTATTCCCCCCTCTGCCTCTAGAGGGGAATCGGCCTTGTGCGTCAGATGAGACTCCCTGGGATTGTTTGCGGAACCACATCTTTCCTCCCCTTTGACCTTTGGGATAGGGTCTAGAAGGGGTAGAAAAACGGACTCCTACAGCAGAGAGAGTCTTACCTTCTACCTCGCACCTGGTCAATGTATCCTTCACCTGTAGACCAAACAAGGATGATCCATCAAAGGGAGAATTGGTGAAGGACGCCTTGAAAGGGTCCGCAAAGTTGCATAGCCGCATCCAGGCGTGATGTCATAAGGCAACGCCTGTGCCTGCGGCTCTACTTGCCCCATCTGCTGCATACGAGACCAGCCGCATGGAGGAGTTAACGATGGAATTTAGGGTTGCCAACTGGGAGTTCATAGTGTCTTTGAACCCCTCAGCTGTAGGATCCTTCATCAGTTCACCCATATCCTTGAGTAAATCTCTTTGGAGACGAGTGAAGTGGCATAAGTAGTTCAGTGACCGCATTGAAAAGGTCGCTGACGAGAACATCCGCTTGCCGTACCTGTCCATGGTCCTAGATTCCTTATTAGGAGGATGGACAGGAACCGAAGGATCAGCTAACTCCTTCTTTGTGGCCGCAGCCACCACCATGGCATCAACAGGGACACCTTTGGATAAAAACTCTTTGTCTTTGGGGGCAGTAATAAATTTGGATGGTCTCCTCGGGGTGGGTTCCACTGAGTCAGGAGCCATCCAAGCCTTCCTTGCCACCACTTCCATAAGTGGGTCAAAGGGAGGGGACACCCACGAGGTAGAAGGGCGAGAACCAAATGCCTCAAGATACACTGACTCATCCTCCGAAGGATTAAGGGCTGGCCAGTTCCCCCTCTGTTTCAGGATCTCAAGGATGTCAGCAAAGGAGACATCCTCAGAGGGGGATCGAGGGGACCCTTCAGATTCCTCTAAGTCAGTGTCAGAGGTGATAGACTCAGGGGAGTCAATGTGCTTCCTCTTGCACTGCCTCTTCCTTGGGGGATCTCCTGCAGGGTCAGGAGAGGCCTCGGAAGAGGAGGAAATTCCCAATGGGGAAACTTGAGGAGTTGGCTCTCTGCGGTCTGGGACAAGGGGGTGAGTAGAAATCACCGCAGGCACTGTAGATGGAGGGGCTGAAGGAGCTGACTGTGGGGCAGAACCTGGTTCTAGCACACTCCGCATGACCTCGAAGGCACCCCTGTCAGGCAAGGCCCGAGGCCCTCGCTCCGAAGAGACAAGGACCTCCCCCGGCACCGACAGAGACGGCTCCGAAGCCGATGTCGGAGCCGAACTCACCAATGCCGAAGCCCCAAGAGGGAGAGCGGGGTCGGACAAGGGTCCGATGCCACTCACCCCCTCGGAGCCGACGATGGAAGCCCGGCGCCAAGATCCCTCAAAAGAGGAGATCGGGGCAGACGACGGAGCCGAAATGGAAGGTATCGGATCCGATGCACCGACAGTCATGGCTCCGACAAGCCTTGGCTCCGAACTCGAAGGAGTCGGAGGAGGAATGTATTGGGGAACGGGAATAGCCACTGACTGGTGAGTCGGGCTATGCAGCATTTGGGCCAGTGCCTCGGACTTGAGAAGTCTACTCACCACCCTTTGCAAATCATGGTCTGATAATCTGGAAGACCGAGAGGAATGAGTTTTGTGACTTTGTTCCGAAAGGAGAGGGGATCCTGGCGCCGAGTGCACGGATCCGATAGAGGGGGACCTGGACCTCTTTCTCGAATGTGGCTTCGATAAGGGTATCGGAGCCGACAAAGTCTTATCAGCCTCGGATCCAGCCGGAGCCAAGGTAACAGTATGAGGCTTAGAAACATCGGCTCCAGCCGGAGCCAGTGTCGAAGCCGGCTTAGACTTTTCAGCAGTCGACTCAGGAGCAGGAGCCGACTGCTTGGAAGATTTTGAAGGCTTCCCCGACACAGATTGAGTCGGGGGACCTTCAGGCTTTAATAAGCCCCGCAAGATAAGTTTGTTCTTGCGTTCCTGCATGACTCTAGGGCTAAACCCATGACAAAAAGCACAAGAGTCCTGCAGGTGCAAAGGCCCCAGGCAATACACACAAGAAGTGTGACCGTCTGTCAGAGACATTTTCTGACAGCACGAGTCACACTTCTTGAAGCCTGAGACCTTGTCTTTAGACATAGTGAAAAAAGAGAGGCTAACACACACAAACACAATCCAGACACTCTCTACAGAAAAAATATCAAAATAAATTATTAATGTTAATACAGAAACGCACACACACAAGCCCCTACAACACTAATCTAATAAAGAACTAGGGTGAGGGAAGGGCCGAAGGCCTAGAACAAGGGTAAAAAGGGAAGGGGGTCGACAAATAGGGGTCGATATATCTAAAAGTTAAAATTAAACTAAAATATATGTATTAGAACTAAGAGGGGGTTATTAGCAGTACCTAAGAGTAAATTTGAACTAACCTGCCTGAGCTGGTAGAAAAGCGCACCTCGTCAGCTATAGCGGCAAACGAGATCTGGGTAGTTACCGCCTAGCATTGTGGGATATAGGGGAGCCTCAAGCCAGTGGAATTAGCTCTCGAGCTTTAGTATTGGCCGAGTCGGAGCCGAGGATCGGCTCCGAACACATCCAGCAAGAATGAAGGCGAGATTGACAACTTAACATTTAATGTTATTTACCCCCTCTAAGGCAACGTCTTTCGCTATAAACACATTCTCCATCACTAGTCAAAATAATGTACCCCTGGAACTGGTGTCAGAGACCAAGTTACTTGGGGTCCAAATTGATAGCCAGCTCAAATTCAACTCTCACCTACAGCTAAATATCAAAAAAACCATCAAAAACTAGGTATGCTTTACCGACAATATCATTATCTCACACCTGCTACCAAAATCACCCTCTCTACTTCATTTCTCATCCCCTCCCTTCACGGAGCTCCACTCCTAACTAATCTACAGTCCTCTCTAAAAACACAACTTTCCTCTTGCTACAACAAAATTGCCAAGTTCGCTACCAACTAAAAGTCCTCCACACACCACTGTTCCTCTCTCCAAAAACTGAAATGGCTAGAGCTACCCAGTTATCTCGCATATATTCAACTAAATCTTGCACATAAGCTTATTTTCAACCCTTCCCTCTGTCCTTCCCTTTCATCAGCTTTTAAAATGCACCTTCCTGATAGAGTATTACGATCCAACATCAAAATCTGTTAGAAGTATATAAACCAACTCGTCCCCCAGGAAAAAATCGTCTGTCTTATGGCCTTGCACACCTTTGGAACTCCCTACCACCTTCCATTTGCACCACCCACAACCATTTTATTTTTAAAAGATCTCTTCATTCACATCTTGTATCCCAGTGGGAATGCTCTTGCTCCCATCCCACATAACTTACTCTTGCAAATTCCATCTTCCTTCCTTCCTCTGTTTCCTCCTGCAACTCTCCTTGTTATTCACCCCTAACTCTTACATATTACTATCCCTATGAAAATTGGAAATAATGCTCTAAGCCACACTCCATAAGTGTTTGCTTCCGAATATGATATTATTTCTCAATATTTTCATGCTAAATTTCCTTTTAGTCTGTATTATCTATTAAGTATTTACTTGCAAATTATTTTTCTGTATCTTTAACCTTTGTATAAGAGTATAATTTGTGCAACTATTAAGAACAACCTATTGTAACCTTTTTAGTTTTGGAGCTTTTCTCCCCAGGACTCCATTGAAAACGGGTTAATTTGGCCCAATGGACTATCCTGGTAAACCAACTGCAAATAAATAAATAAATAAATACTGTTTGATGCTGACATTTTGCTGCCTTGGTGATGGAAGATTAATGTATTGGGGTATTTCATTTGAAATTTTATTTGTTTTTTGATTAGATATGCACAAAATGGAGCCAGTTTTTGTCTCTCCAGTTTTATTTGTGCAGGGAGGTCAGGAGAGAATTAGAAGTTATGTACCTACCATAACGTTCCATGTTAGTTGTCTTCTCTCGCCTTCTTTCTTGCTGGATGGGTTCGGAGCCGATCCTCGGCTCTGACTTGGCACTTGCTTTAGCTCGAGAACTCCTTTTACCAGCTCGAGGCAACCCTATATCCCATGATGCAAGGTGGAACTACCTCAGATCTCGTTTGGCAGCTAACTTACCCTGCTAAAGACTATCCTAACAGAATTAGGAACAATGGTTCCTAAAAGAAATCCTCATAACAACGTACCGGAGGAAACAATCTAATAGGAACTCTCCAGGATCTGTCCAGGCCAGGGGGAAGGAGGGAGGGACGCAAGAAAGAAGGCGAGAGAAGACAACTAACATGGAACGTTATGGTAGGTACATAACTTCTAAATGTTAAGTTGTCAATCTCGCCTTCATTCTTGCTGGATGGGACCGCGTCCCTAGCACCTGTATCCCGCTTGCTCAATGGAACAGACTCTTGAGAACTGTGGAACCAAAACTGGCCCTATCTCTGGAGGCCAAATCCAACTTGTAATGAGAGACAAAGGTATGAGGCGTGGCCCAAGTAGCCGCTGCACAAATGGTATCAATGGGTAGTCTATCCTGAAAGGCTGCAGAAGTGGATAGACTCCTGGTCGAGTGTGCTTTTGGCTTAGAAGATAGTTGTTTGCCTCTGAGAGAGTACACATAGGAAATGGTGGAAGTCAACCATCTGGATAAGGTCACTTTAGAAACTGGAAGACCTATCCTGTTTTCTGCATAGGAAACAAACAATTGGTCCGATTTCCTAATTTGTTTAGTTCTATGCAAGTAGTACCTGAGCTGACGATGGACATCCAAAAAATGCAGTTTCTGTTCAGCTCTGTCGGAATAGTTAGGGAAAAAGACTGGTAGATCTATAGATTGGTCAATATTGGTTTGAGATACAACCTTGGGGAGAAAGGAAGGGTTAGTTCTTAACGATACCCTGTCCTTATGAAAAACCAAATAAGGTGAACGAATGCAGAGAGCTTGAATCTCGGAAACCCTTCTTGCAGAAGTGACAGCCAGTAAAAATATAGTTTTCCATGTCAATAACTTCAAAGAACATGAAGCAGACGGTTCGAAGGGAGGTAGTATCAAGGATGCCAACATTAAGTTTAGATCCCATTGCGGAGGAGGATGCTTTATAGGTGGTTTTAGGAGAAAAACTCCTCTCAAAAAGGCCTTGCATAATCTATGAGGCATAATGTTATTGTCATGCAAGCCAACATGATACTTGGAAATAGCAGCCAGTTGTACTTTGACTGTAGATGACGAGGATCCTGAATGAAAAACCTCTGCCAGGAAATCTAAAACAGAATGTATGGGAGCAGTAAAAGGATCAATATTTCTGGAGTTTGCCCAAATCAAAAAACGTCGCCACTTGCTAGCATAAATAGTCCTAGTGGACGACTTCAAAGAAGACACTAAAATGTCTCTGACTGAGTCAGAAATCATTGGTAGCCTGGCTAGGGAAGGAAGTGGAGCAACCAAGCAGTGAGGTTGAGAGAATGAATGGCCCGGTGCTGCTGACCCGACTGGTGGATCAAAAGATCCGGAACTGGGTCCAGATGCCAGGGCTGCACCAGAAGGTGATGATGCAGAGACGGAAACCAAATTTGTCGAGGCCAATATGGAGCAATGAGGATCAATTTGGCTCTCAAAACGGTGGCTTTCTGAATGACTTGTGGAATCAAGGGAAAGGGAGGAAAAGCATAAAGAAGTCCCCGAGGCCAATTCTGGGTTAGAGAGTCTCTCAGGGGTTGACCTGGAAGGGGAAATAGAGTGAAATAGTCTGGGCACTTGTTGTTTTGAGGGGTAGTGGAAAGATCGCAACAAGGAGTGCCCCACTTCAGAAAAATCTGATCCACTACAGATTGATTGAGAGACCACTCGTGAGGCATCAGAATAGATCTGCTCAGCCTGTCCGCCAATAGGTTGGACCTGCCGGGGATGTGCGTTGCTATCAGAAACCGCTGAGAAGAGATCGCCCATTGCCAAAGTCTGAGAGCTTCTCGACATAACGGATAGGACCTGGTTCCGCCCTGTTTGTTGATGTACCAGACCACGGACATGTTGTCCGTTTGTACTGCAATAGTCCCGTGGGAAGAAAGTCGCCGAGGGCTTGCAACATTAAAAGCACTGCTCTCATCTCCAGGACATTTATGTGCAGATGGTATTCTATGGGTTGCCACGTCCGTGGACCATCCTGCCCTGATAATGCCCCCACCCGATCAGAGAGGCATCCGTAGTGACTGTGGCAACTGGAGGAGGGGAATAAAGGGTCGGCCCTGATGAAGAAGAGGGGAAGATATCCACCAGCCCAGATGAGCCCTGCACGACTGTGTGACTAAGATTTCGTGTCTCATCGGAAGATTGTGGTACGACCACTGCGTGAATAACATCCACTGCAGGAGACGCATGTGGAAGCGAGCCAGTGGTAGAAGAACAATGGCCGCAGCCATAAGACCTAGAACCTTCAGGACAAATCTGGCTTTGATCTTGTTGCTTTGTAACAGAAGCCGAACAAATTTTTGGATGTCCAGAATTCTTTGATCTGTTAGTCTGGCTAACATTTTGACGGTGTTTAATTCTGCCTATAAAGGTGATAGATTGGCAAGGCAGCAGAGAAGATTTTTCAAATTTACTGAAATTCCCAATTTCCTGCAAAGCTGTAGGGTGTAGTCTCTGGACTGAAGAAGCTGACACTTGGTGGTGGCAGAGAGGAGCCAGTCATCCAAATAAGGAAACACCTGGAATTCTAGACGTCTCAGGTGAGCTGTGACCACTGCCATGCATTTGGTAAACACTCTGGGGCTGAAGTGAGGCCAAAGGGCAGTGCTCTGAATTGGTAATGACTGGTCCCTAGCCGAAAGCGGAGAAACCTTCTGGAGCGTCTGTGAATCTTTATGTGATAGTACGCATCCTGAAGGTCTATAGAGCACACCCAGTTGTCCTTGCCCAGAAAGGGCAGAATGGACTGAAGCGTGACCATCCGGAATCTTGCCTTCTTGACAAATCTGTTCAGATTGCTCAGGTCTAATATTGGTCTCCAATCTCCCGTCCTTTTGGGGACCAAAAAGAATCTTGAGTAGACGCCGGATCCTACTTGGTCTGTCGGCACTGTCTGGACGGCTCTTTTTTCTAGGAGTTTTGAAACCTCCTGTTCTGCCAAATCCCTTTGACCGGGTGAGATGTCTGGAAGGGATTGTAGAGGTATGGGAAACCTTTCGAAGGGGATCTTGTAACCCTCGGATATAATCGACTGTACCCACTTCTCTTGGGATAGGGATTGCCAGGCTACTGGGTACAGTGAAATCCTTCCCCCGACTGCCTCCAAGGGTGGACAGTCGGACAACACCTCAGGGATGCTGAAAGGGCTTCTCAGGAAGAGACTCCCTGTTGCCCTGGTTCTGAGGACCCCCCCCCCTGCCTCTAGGGCAGCATCTATTATTGTTACCCCCTCTGCTTCTGGGGGTAAACTGACCACGTGTGTCCGGTGTAGCTCCTTGGGCTTTACAGAACCACATCTTCCCCCCCCTTCTGACCCTTGGGATATGGTCTAGAAGGAGTGGAAAATTGGACTCCAACGGCAGAAAGAGTTTTACCGTCCTGCTCACACCTGGTCAAGGTATCCTTCACCTGAGGTCCGAACAAAGCTGAACCATCAAAGGGGGTATTAGTGAAGGATGCCTTAAAGGGGTCCACAAAATTACACAGCGCATCCAGGCTTGGCGTCTAAGAGCAACTCCTGTGCCTGCGGCCCTGCTCGCTCCATCGGCCGCATAAGATATGAGCCGCATGGAGGAGTTAGATATGGAATTCAGGATAGCAAGCTGTGAGGCAATCTTTTCCTGAGCCCCAGCAGCAGAAGGATCCTGGACTACTTCACCCAGTTCTTTGAGAATATCTCGTTGAAGCCTGGTGAAGTGACAAAGATAATTCAGCGAACGCATAGCAAAGGTCGCTGAAGAAAACATCCGCTTTCCATACCTGTCCATGGTCCTAGAATCCTTGTTAGGAGGATGGACAGGTACTGAAGGATCCGCCAGTTCCTTCTTAGTGGCCGCCACCACCATAGCATCCACAGAGACACCTTTGGAAAGGAACTGTTTATCCGAAGGGGCCGTAATGAATTTGGATGGTCTTCTGGGGACAGGTTCCACAGAATCTGGAGCCGCCCATGCCTTCCGAGCCACTACCTGCATAAGTGGGTCGAAAGGCGGAGACACCCAGGAGGTGGAGGGTCAGGATCCAAAAGCCTCCAGGTATACCGATTCATCCTCGGAGGGGTCAATGGAGGGCCAATTCCCCCTCTGTTTGAGGAGCTCAAGGATGTCTGAAAAGGTGACATCCTCAGAGGGGGACCGTGGGGAACCCTCCGACTCATCTAAGTTGGTATCAGATGTAGTAGACTCAGGGGAGTCTGTGTGTTTCCTCTTACACGTCCTCTTCCGAGGGGGTTCCCCTGCAGGATCAGGAGAAACCTCGGAAGAGGAGGAAATTCCCAGTGGGGAAACCTGGGGCGATGGATCCCTGGGCCTGTGAGCAAGAGGTTGGCAAGAGGCATCTGCAGGCACTGAAGAGGGAGGAGCTAGAGGGATGGACCGTTGACCAGGCTCAGAGGCCAGGACACTCCTCATCACCTCAAAGGCTCCTCTCCCGGGAGGCCGGAACACACCCGCTCGAAGAAACAGGAATGGCCGGCTCCAAAGAGAGAGAAGGCTCGAGGCCGATGTCGGTGCCGAGCTTACCAAAGCCGAAGCCCCGAGAGGGAGAGCGGGGTCGGACAAGGGTCCGATGCCACTAGCCCCCTTGGAGCCGACAGTGGAAACCCGACGACCGGATCCCTCCAAGGAAGGTCTCAAGGAGGAGATCGGAGCCGAGGACGACGGAGCCGAAGGATGTATCGGCTCCGGCATCGAAACAGTCGCTGTCCCGAGAAGCTCCGGCTCCGAACTCCGGTGTGGAGTCGGAGGAGGAAGTTCAAGGATTGGGGCTATAGCCAAAGTCTGTTGAGACGGGCTATGGAGCATTTGGGCCAGTGCCTGAGACTTCAACAGCCTGCTTACCACCCTCTCTAAATCGTGGTCAGACAGCCTGGAAGATCTCGAAGATCGGCTCCTATGGCTCTGCTCCGACAAAAGAGGAGACCCCGGAGCCGAGTGGATACTCAGTATAGAAGGGGACCGAGATCTCTTACGGGTCGAAGCCATCAGAGCCGAAGTCCCTTGAACTCCAGATGGAGCCGAGGATATCTCGGCTCCGATGCTGGATAAAGTGTCGGCTCCAGCCGGAGCCGACAAGGCCACAGTAGTCAGGGTATCGGAGCCGGTCGGCGCCGAACCCACTACTTGAACAGAAGATGTATCGGCTCCAGCCGGAGCCGATGTCAGCTCCGACGGAGCCGGAGCCACCGGAGGAGGCTTGGACACTGTAGCCTGAGCCTTCAGTGGCTTAGGAGGTTTTCCTGACCCTGATTTAGGAGGAGAACCTTCTGGCTTAAGTAAGCCTCGGGGGATGAGCTTATTCCTCCTTTCCTGCAGGACTCTCTGGCTAAAAGCATGACACAAAGCACAGGAGTCCTGCAGGTGCAAAGGCCCCAGGCAATAAACACAAGAAGTGTGACCGTCTGTCAGAGACATTTTCTGACAGCACTGGTCACACTTCTTGAAGCCTGAGACCTTGCCTTCCTTTGACATCCTAGGAGGATGGAAACACAAACAATCCCAACAAACACACAAATTAATCCCTTACACAAACACACAGGAAGGGAATAACCAATGGGGAATTAGGCCTGACTAAAAAACTTTAGATTAAAGATTATAAAAAGTTTGAAAACAAGGGAATAGGGTGGGCTGTAACTAACTACAGACTAAACTAACACTAAAAGGGAAAAATAAACCCCTAACTAATCTTTTTCTTATTTCACAAAGAAAAACTTACCTCAGCTGGCAAAGGAGACCTCTTTCGCTAAGCGGCAAACGAGATCTGAGGTAGTTCCGCCTTGCATCATGGGATATAGGGTTGCCTCGAGCTGGTAAAAGGAGTTCTCGAGCTAAAGCAAGTGCCGAGTCGGAGCCGAGGATCGGCTCCGAACCCATCCAGCAAGAATGAAGGCGAGATTGACAACTTAACATGAATATTTTAGAACCACTCCAGATGATATACTTTTTAGATTTTGCAGCTAATAACAGTTTGTTAACATGTTGGAAGTTCAATATTTTTGCGTATACAATTCTGGGTTTATTAAGCTCCGATGATGGTCTGAGGGCTCTGTGTGCTCTTTCAATTGTAATCTGGTCAGTAGCTGGATCTTTATCTAGGAATAGTGCAAAAATGATATTGATTGTTTGTGGTAAATTATTCTGATCTAGCCGCTCAGGTATGCCTGTTATTATGATGTTATTATGCCTGGATCTGGCTTCTAGATCCAATAATTTCTGCTGCATATCTAGGATAGTTTTGACATTGGAAATCTGGTCTTTTTGTAGCTGCTCTATTTTATTTATTTATTTATTTATTTATTTATTTATTTATCTATTTACATTTGTTGACCGGGAGTGTCCAACTGGACATAGGTCCATTTTCATTGGAGGCCCGGGGAGAAAAGCTCCATAGTTAAAATATACAGACAGTTACATTGGATTTACATAGTGATTAACAATTTGATTAACATAGCAATTAATTACATAGTTACAGATGAAGAACATAGTACATAAGTAGACAACTAGAACCTTATCTCCGAAGTACATAACAGACATTAATAAGAAGTTATGTACCTACCATAACGTTCCATGTTAGTTGTCTTCTTCTCGCCTTCTTTCTTGCTGGATGAGTCCGGAGCTGATCCTCGGCTCCGACACGGCCAATGCTAAAGCTCGAGAGCTAATTCCACCGGCTTGAGGCTCCCCTATATCCCACAATGCTAGGCGGTAACTACTCAGATCTCGTTTGGTAGCTATACCAAGCAATACTAGTCTCCAAAAATGGAGTAACAAGTTTCGGAAGAAGAAACACAAAGAATTCCTGTCGGTCTGTCCAGGCTTGGGGGAAGGAGGGAGGGATGCAAGAAAGAAGGCGAGAAGAAGACAACTAACATGGAACGTTATGGTAGGTACATAACTTCTTAATGTTAAGTTGTCAATCTCGCCTTCATTCTTGCTGGATGGGACCGCGTCCCTAGCACCTTATCCCGGGTGGCCTATCGGAACAGACTCTTGAGAACAGTGGAACCAAAATTGGCACGGCTTCTGGAAACCATGTCCAATTTGTAATGTGAAATGAATGTATGAGGAGAAGCCCATGTGGCTGCTGCACAGATTGAGTCTATTGGCAATCTGTCCTGAAAGGCTATGGATGTAGCTAATGCCCTGGTTGAATGAGCTCTAGGTCTTGAGGGTAATTTCTGATGTCTAATCTCATAGATGAAAGTAATTGTAGAAGTTAGCCATCTAGACAGAGATACTTTGGTAACTGGAAGGCCCAGTCTTCCTTCTGCATATGACAGAAACAATTGATCAGATTTCCTGAGTTGTTTAGTTCTGTCTAAGTAATATCTCAGTTGGCGATGAACATCCAAAAAATGCAGCTTTTGCTCTGATCTATTTGAATAGTTAGGGAAAAAGATGGGGAGATCAATAATCTGGTTTAGGTTAATTTGAGAAGAGATTTTTGGTAAAAAGGATGGGTTTGTCCGGAGAGATACTCTGTCTTTGTGAAAAACTAGGTAAGGAGGACGACTGCAGAGGGCTTGGAGTTCTGATACTCTTTTCGCTGAAGTTATAGCTACCAGAAAAAGTGTCTTCCGGGAAAGCAATTTCAGAGAACATGAAGCCGCTGGTTCGAAGGGGGGAAGAATCAATGACGCCAGAACCAAATTTAAATCCCATTGAGGTGGAGGGTCTTTGATCGGAGGTTTGAGAAGAAATATACCTCTTAAGAAGGCCTTACAGAGCTTGTGAGCCATAATGCTGGATTCTGAAACACCCACATGAAAATTTGAAATGGCAGCCAACTGAACTCTAATGGTTGATGCAGAAGATCCAAAATGAAATAGTTCCACCAGGAAGTCTAAAATGGACTGGATAGATGCAGTAAAAGGATCAATGTTTTTCGATGATGCCCAAAGGGAAAAACATTTCCATTTACTAGTATAAATCTTCCGGGTAGAGGATTTATGAGAGGCTATCAATATGTCTCTGACCGAGCGAGATATTGAGGGAAGCCTGGCTAAGGTAGGAATTGGAGAAACCATGCTGTGAGGTTTAGGGAAGACAGAGATTGGTGCAGCTGACCCGAATGATGGGTAATAAGGTCTGGTACTGGGTCCAGATGCCAAGGCCGCTCCAAAAGGTAACGATGAAGAAAGGGGAAACATATCTGTCGAGACCAGTAAGGGGCAATGAGGATCATAGTCGCTCTCAATGCGATGGCTTTCTGAATTAGTTGAGGTATCAATGGAAAGGGGGGAAAAGCATACAGAAGTCCTCGGGGCCAATCGTGGACTAGAGCGTCTCTGGTGGACTGGCCTGGTAACGGGAAGAGCGTGAAGAAGTCTTGACACTTGCTGTTTTGGGGAGTAGCAAAAAGATCGCAGCAAGGATGGCCCCATCTTAGAAATATCTCTTCTAGAACTGATGTCTTTAGAGACCACTCGTGTGGCATGAGAATTGCTCTGCTCAACCTGTCTGCAATGACGTTGGATTTCCCGGGGATGTGCATCGCTGTCAGAAAACGTTGAGAAGAGATCGCCCATTGCCAAAGTCTGAGTGCTTCTCGACATAAAGGGTATGATCTGGTTCCGCCTTGTTTGTTGATGTACCACACCACGGACATGTTGTCCGTTAGAATTGCAATAGTCCCTTTGGGAAGAGAGTCGTGAAGGGCTTGCAACGCTAAAAGCACTGCTCTCATCTCTAGGACATTTATGTGCAAGTGGCACTCGAAGGGTTGCCACGTGCCCTGGACTGTCCTGCCCTGATAATGCCCCCCCCACCCGATCAGGGAGGCATCTGTTGTCAACGTGGCAACTGGAGGGGGGAGAGTGAAGGGTCTTCCTTGGAGAAGTTGAGGTGACGTGACCCACCAAGATAGTTGGTTCTTGCATACTTGAGTTATCAGTATGGTATGGGACATTGGGAGACGTTGAAAGGACCATTGGGTAAAGAGCATGGAGGATCCTCATGTAAAGGTGAGCTAAGGGGAGAAGAGGAATAGCTGCCACCATGAGTCCTAGTACCTTTAACACCAGTCTGGCTTTGACTTTGACCAAATGCAACAGAAGGGATACTTGGTTCCGAATGTCTAAAACCCTCTGCTCTGTGAGTGTTGCTGAAAGAGTCTGCGTATCTAATTTGGCGCCTATGAAAGTAATAGACTGAGAAGGCGACAAGGCAGATTTTTTGAAATTTATTGAGATGCCTAGAGCTTGACAGGTTTGCATGGTGAAATTTCTGGATAGTAGAAGCTGATGCCTGGTGGTGGCCGTAAGGAGCCAATCGTCCAGATATGGAAACACCTGGAATCCCTGGCGCCTCAAGTGAGCCGTGACCACTGTCATGCATTTGGTGAACACCCGGGGGGCTGTAGTGAGACCAAAGGGCAGGGCTCTGAACTGGTAGTGACTGGCTCCCAGCCTGAAGTGGAGATATCTCCTGGAGCGTCGGTTCATTTTGATGTGATAGTACGCATCCTGAAGATCTATCAAGCACATCCAATTGTCCTGACCCAAAAAGGGTAGGATGGACTGTAGCGTGACCATCCGGAATTTTGTTTTCTTGACAAACTTGTTTAAATGACTGAGATCTAGAATGGGCCTCCAGTCCCCTGTTTTTTTTGGTACCACAAAGAATTTGGAGTAGATTCCGGATCCTTGCTGGTCTGCTGGGACTGGTTGGATGACTCTTTTTAATAGCAGCTTTGAAACTTACAATGCTGCTTTGTCCCTTAGACCAGGTGGAACATCTGGAAGGGATTTTTTTGGTTGAGTTGGAATGTGAATAAAGGAAATTTTGTAACCCTCGGATATGATCGACTGTACCCATTTGTCTTGTGTTAGGGAAAGCCAGGCTTCTGGGTACAGTGATAATCTTCCCCCGACTGCCTCCGAAGGTGGACAGCCGGGCAGCCCCTCAGGGGTGCTGAAAGGGTTTGTCAGAGAACACCTCTCTGCTACCCTGGTTTTGCGGACCTCCTCTGCCTCTCGGGCGGCATCGATGATTGTTCCCCCCTCTGCCTCTAGAGGGGAATCGGGCCTGTGCGTCAGATGAGACTCCCTGAGATTGTTTTCGAAACCACATCTTCCCTCCCCTCTGACCTTTGGGATAGGGTCTAGAAGGGGTGGAAAAACGGACTCCTACGGCAGAGAGAGTCTTACCTTCCACCTCGCACCTGGTCAATGTATCCTTCACCTGTGGACCAAACAAAGATGATCCGTCAAAGGGGGAGTTGGTGAAGGACGCCTTGAAAGGGTCCACAAAGTTGCACAGTCGCATCCAGGCGTGCCTTCATAAGGCAATGCCTGTGCTTGCAGATCTACTCGCTCCATCTGCTGCGTATGAAACCAGTCGCATGGAGGAGTTCACTATTGAATTTAGGGTTGCCAACTGGGAGTTCATTGTGTCTTTGAACCCCTCAGCTGTAGGATCCTTCATCAGTTCACCCATATCCTTGAGTAAATCTCTTTGGAGATGGGTGAAGTGGCATAAGTAGTTCAGCAACCGTATAGAAAAGGTCGCTGACAAAAACATCCGCTTGCCGTACCTGTCCATGGTCCTAGATTCTTTATTAGGAGGATGGACAGGAACAGAAGGATCAGCTAGTTCCTTCTTTGTGGCCACAGCCACCACCATGGCATCAACCGGGACACCTTTGGAGAGAAACTGTTTGTCTGAGGGAGCAGTGATAAATTTGGATGGTCTCCTCAGGGTGGGTTCCACTGAGTCAGGAGCCATCCAAGCCTTCCTTGCCACCACTTCCATAAGGGGGTCAAAGGGAGGGGACACCCAGGAGGTAGAAGGGCGAGAACCAAACGCCTCAAGATACACTGACTCATCCTCCGAGGCCAATTTCCCCTCTGTTTGAGTATTTCTAGGATGTCCGCAAAGGAGACATCCTCAGAGGGGGAACGGGGGGACCCTTCGGATTCCTCCAAGTCAGTGTCAGAGGTGATAGACTCAGGGGAGTCAATGTGCTTCCTCTTGCACTGCCTCTTCCTAGGGGGATCTCCTGCAGGGTCAGGAGAGACCTCGGAAGAGGAGGAAATTCCCAATGGGGAAACTTGAGGAGATGGTTCTCTACGGTGTGAGACAAGGGGGTGAGCAGAAATCTCCGCAGGCACTGTAGAAGGAGGAGCTGATGGAACCGACTGCGGGGCAGAACCCGGTTCTAGCACGCTCCGCATGACCTCGAAGGCATCCCTGTCAGGCAAGGTCCGAGGCCCTCGCTCCGAAGAGACAAGGACCCCTCCCGGCACCGACAGAGACAGCTCTGAAGCCGATGTCGGAGCCGAACTCACCAGCGCCGAAGCCCCGAGAGGGAGAGCGGAGTCGGACAAGGGTCTGATGCCACTCGCCCCCTCGGAGCCGATGAGGGAAGCCCGGCGCCGAGATCCCTCCAAAGAGGAGATCGGAGCAGACGACGGAGCTGAAAACGATGGTATCGGATCCGACGCACCGACAGTGATGGGTCCAACAAGCCTTGGCTCCGAACTCGAAGGAGTCGGAGGAGGAATGTAATGAGGGACGGGAATAGCCAACGACTGACGAGTCGGGCTATGGAGCATTTGGGCCAGTGCCTCGGACTTAAGAAGTCTACTCACCACCCTCTGCAAGTCATGGTCTGACAACCTGGAAGACCGAGAGGAATGTGATTTGTGACTCCGCTCCGAAAGGAGAGGAGATCCTGGTGCCGAGTGTACGGAACCGATTGAAGGGGCCCTGGATCTCTTCCTGTAAGATGGCTCCGATAATGGTATCGGAGCCGATGGGGACTTGCTAGCTTCGGCTCCAGCCGGAGCCGAAGTAATAGTAAAGGTAGATCCTATGGAAGGGGATCTCGATCTTTTTTTAGAATATGTCTCCGATAGTATCGGAGCCGATGAAGCCTTAACAGCCTCGGCTCCAGCTGGAGCCGAGGTAATAGTTTGAGGCTCAAAAACATCGGCTCCGGTCGGAGCCGATGTCGGAACCTGCTTCGACATTTGTACAGTCGACTCAGGAGCAGGAGTTGACTGTTTTGAAGCCTTTGAAGGTTTTCCCGAACTGGACTGAGTCGGGGGGCCTTCAGGCTTTAACAAACCCCTTAAAATGAGTTTGTTCTTGTGCTCCTGCAGGACTCGAGGGCTGAAACCATGGCAGACAGCACATGAGTCCTGCAGGTGCACAGGCCCCAGGCAATACACACAAGAAGTGTGACCGTCTGTCAGAGACATTTTCTGACAGCACGAGTCACACTTCTTGAAGCCTGAGACCTTTTCTTTAGACATTGAAGGTAAATGCCTGACAACAGCAAAAACACACAGACACACCCTGACACGAAAGTTATTTAGCTAATAACTAAAGGCTAAAAGCCACAGACACACACACACACACAAAAGCCCTTATTAACAACAAAAAGAAGACTAAATTAGTCACTAAAGGACTGGGGGAAGGGAAGGGCCGAAGGCCTAAAGATAAGGGGAGAAGGGGAAAAATATACTCGACAAAAAAGGGGTCGAGAGATCTAAATATTTAAAACAAACTAAACGGGCTATATTTAAACAACAAAAAAGAGTTTTGGAAGTACTAAAAAGGTAAAAGTTAAACTGACCTGCCTGAGCCGGTAGAAGAGCACCTCGTAAGCTATAGCGGCAAACGAGATCTGAGTAGTTACCGCCTAGCATTGTGGGATATAGGGGAGCCTCGAGCCGGTGGAATTAGCTCTCGAGCTTTTAGTATTGGCCGAGTCGGAGCTGAGGATCGGCTCCGAACCCATCCAGCAAGAATGAAGGAAAGATTGACAACTTAACATCAATTGTTACAATAAGACGTTCCTGCTGTATAATAAGTAGTAGGCTTATGAGCATCCGAGCTTGCTATAATCAAGGTAGTTAGTGGGGTGGAAAGAAAGGTAGTGGTTAGATGGGGTGGGTGATATTAGAGTGGGATTTGCAAGGGTATAGCCAGCATGTGTTTAGGTGTGCTTTTAGTAAAGTTTTGAAGTAGGTGCATGATGGTATGGAGGTAACTGTGGGTGGGAGGGAGTTCCATAATTTGGCCAATGCTCAACAGAATAGTGCTTCACCAGCAGAGTTATTGGCTTTAGTGATCTGCAAGTGATTTATGTTGCTGGATCTTAGTGGTCTGGTGATGCGATAGGGATGAAGTAGATTCTGGAGGGATGGGACATTTAGTGGATGGTTTACTAGTTTGTGCGTGAGAGTTGATATCATTGAAGGAGGTGAGGGAGTTCAAGCCAGCCCAGTTCAGCAAGTGAGAGACAGTGGTGACTTCTGAAGGATGCCCCTGTGGCGAATTTGGCGATTTTGTTGTAGCAGGTCTCTAGCTTGTTTGGATTGCATTGCCTTAGGCTGGTATATATTGGAGAGGCATAAAGTAGGGTGGAGATAAGGTGGGAATTTGCTACTGAAATCTTTGCTGCTTTGGTGAGAAGTTGCTTATTTCTGTATAACGTTCCTAGTTTTTTGTAGACTTTTTTTATGGTCATGGATATGTGAATGTCAAATTTTAGTTTATTGTCTGTTTCCACTCCTAGCAATTTGGTGTGCTCTGTTGGATGTATAGTGGTGTTGTCTTTTGCTGTGAGAGTTGTTTTGAGTATGTTTGGTGGGTTGGAAGATGAGTAGTTTAGTTTTGTTTGGGTTGAGTATTAAATGGGCATCGGATAACCAAGTTTCAACAGAGGAAAAGGCTTCCTGTGTGACTTTTTGCAGTTTGGGTAGGGACTGGGCTGAGCAGATGATGGTTGAGTCATCTGCGTATTGTATGAGTGTGCCATGTTTGGTGGCAGAGGCTAGATTATTGGTGATTTTTATTGGTGATATTTTGCTTTCATTATCAACAACCTTTGCTTCTGTCTTGTCTATTCTTGAAAGTATTTTGTCTATGGATTCTCCAAATGCTTGTAATTGTGTGGAGACATTTTGTATTGCTGACTGAATAGGTTGAAGTGCCATTTTCAGTTCTTTTAGATTAGATTGCTCGGCTTTTACTTTACCAGTGGATTTAGTCAGTTCCTGAAGCTTTCCAGTTCTTGCCTTTTTTGGGAATAGTCTCTTTTTCAGGAGATGCAATTGTAGAGTATCTTGCTTTAGTAATCTGTGAGTCCATGTGTTCTGGATCAAGTGACATGGTAGCTTTTCTTCTTTTGTTTGATTAAGGGAAAGCAGGCCGAGAAATCCCAGACCTCATGGAAAGCACATGTAGGAAAGATATAGAACAAATCTGCTGCAACCTTCTTTAAAGTCACTGTACTCCGATGTTCTAGCTTCCGTATATGGTAGGAGAATGTTTCCTTTAGCTCAAATGTAGGTTATTGACTAAGTAAATGTGTTCTCTCAAACAAAATAAAGGAATATTTTAGAATTGTGATGCAGAGCTATGTCCTGACACTGTCTAAAGGATGGCAGTATACGGTAGGAGAATGTTTCCTTTGGCTCAGATGTAGGTTATTGACTAAGTAAATGTGTTCTCTCAAACAAAATAAAGAAATATTTTAGAATTGTGATGCAGAGCTATGTCCTGACACTGTCTAAAGGATGGCAGCCATTTTGATCCTCCCTGTTTCTTTTTTTTTTACTTATGAACTTCAAAACTAGTATTATATCTGGCAAGGGGTCTCTTACTCTGGACTATTCCTGCATCTAAAGGATTTGGTTCTCCTATACCTGCACCAGGTACTGGAACAGTTCCATAGGATATGTCTAAACTACATCCCATAGTGGCTGGCAAACCTATACTAGATAGAAACAGGGCAAAAGGTAAGTGGTCTGTAAGCCAAGCATTGGACCTGACAGAATCAAACAAAAAACACAAATCCAGGTTGGAAACAAACCACACAGGAAGTTACGTGAACCAGATTAATAAACTTGTTTTAATGCTTTTGTCTGAATATAACAAAAGACTTCCTCAGAAACCTGACAGAATCACTAACCATAGACTGACTTTATTTATATATATATATATATATATATATATATATATATATATATATATATATATATATATATATATATATATATATATATCTATATATGAAGGTACTTTTCCGTTAAACCCCTACCACACATCTCGCCGTATTCCATCCTGCTTGTGTAATTACAACCAAAGAGTTCCTGGAGGCTCTAGTGGAGAAGCTTGAGAAAATAACATTTAAATTTAATCTGGATCTCCCCAGAGCATTTGCCTATGTTACTGCTAGTGATATAACGGAAGGCGGAAGTATTGTGTACCTGTGTTCGGTATTCTGACGTATTCCTTCCACGTTAAAGAAAGATTCCCAACCAGGCACCCTCATCCATGAGGTATCCCACTTACTAGGGACACAGGATATGGCTTACGAACTGCTAAAAATAAAAGGGGATATCATGAAAGGCATTTTTGCTGGAAGGAGTGTGTTTCTTGAAAAAAGTAAACAACGACACATTGAAAAAGAGACGATCAGCATTAATGCTAACAGCTTGAAGTACGAATACGAGCTCATACTTAACCATGAAGGAGAGTGGGATGCAGCAAATGGCAGATACCTGTGCTGCGGCGAAACCAAACTACATTCGGTCTGTAGTAATCGATCCAGAGGACATTATTCGTTACATGAACTTGTAGTCCGTTAAAAAAGAAAGAAAGTACGTTAGCCTGGTGTTTAAAACACACTTTCTGTGCCGTTCTGTTTGAGATTGACTTCATTTATGCATGTGACAAATAAAGGTCGTTCTGCATATACCTCTCAACCTCCTAGTGCAAGAAATCTGAACAGACCATTAAATAAAGACGGGGGGGGGGGGGCAAATGACCAAAATAGGAACAAGTTTTAAATTTCAAAAATAAATCTTGTAAATACCGGAAAAACACAGCACCTCGAAGTGGTAGGGGTTTAATGGAAAAGTACCTATATATCTATGAAAAGTATCTATATATATATATATATATATATATATATATATATATATATATATATATATATATATATATATATATATATATATAGTGTGTGTGTGTGTGTATATATATATATATATATATATATATATATATATATATATGTATGTGTGCATCTATATCTATATGTGTGTGTGTGTGCATATATCTATCTATGTATATATATATATATATATATGTATATATATATATATATATATATGTGTGTGTGTGTCTGTGTGTATATATATATATATATATATATATATATATATATATATATATATATATATATATACACACACACATACACACACACACACACACACACACACACACACACACATGCATTTTTTTTCTTTTTAGGTGCAACCAGATTTGATGGGGGATACCAGAGTTAGGATCCACCAAGTCAGAGGAGAGAACATCAGCCAGTATAAATAACTGACAGTACTGGACAATATATCATAATAAGCACTTAAAGTTTCTAGTAATACGTATGTCTCTACACAACTAAATGCTGTCAAACTATCCTATGATCTCAAATAAACAGTTTGAAATGTGTTCAGAATTCTTTTCAACTGACATAAGTTAAAGAATTTCCAGAAGACAAAGTCCAAAACACCTAAGCAACCAAAGATCCAAATCAGTATTGAAATTAGCTCCAAACTTTTACCATGTTAAGCTGCCATAAAAAATGTTTAATATCGATTTAAACTATATTTTCTTGTCAGAGAGAGTAAAATCTCCACGGTGCATTCAAAAAACTTCATTCATAGTAAAATCACAATCTGATGTTAAAAATACAACAGAGCAAACCCATATATGTAGTAGTAAATAATGTTTAAATGATGAAAAATCCAAATTCTGCAATATTTTAATTTCAAAAGATAGTAAAGCAGAGTAACAACAGTAAAGATAGGCCCTAGTTTCTAACAGCACACGTACACGCTACATTTCTGAATGAAATACTGAAAGTTTCCTCAGAAATAGTAAAAACAAGATAGTAGCCAAATGAACACAGCTACAAGCAGAAATTTCCACAAAAAATTTATTGTGAACACTGACAGAAGTAAAACATTAAAATAATTATTTTTAAATAAACATAAAAACGTAAAGCAAATAATAAATCTAATAATACAATGAGAAGAAGGTGTCCCCAAATGGACCTTATCTGAGCAGTAAGCTGGAAAATCAGCACTGAATCCTGTCAAGAGTCAGACTTTCTTCTTTGGATGGTAGAAAAAGACAGAATTATCACTTTCTGTAGCAGCTGAATGGTTCCCTCCCAGCATATGCCAATCAGCTGCTCAGGAAGAGTAAGGGAGGGAAGTTTGAGCTTTTGAAATCTGACTAGTACTGGGCTATCTTAGCATTTAACCCAAAATGCCACTGAGCCAGTGGGAATGGTGAACATCTGGGGTGAGACAATAATAAAAAAATGTATTGGCCAGGAGAATAGACGTGAAATGAGAATATACAGCAGCTGTAAATAACAGGTTTGAGAAACAAAACTACAGGTTAGTAAAATGCAAGCATTAAATCAAGATGCAAATAAACTGGTCACAAAATGGATGCATTTCAACTATTGTGTTCATACAGACAAAATGTGGACACTGAGACAAACAGGTTAAGAAGAGACTGAAGGCTTCAGCAAACCACAGCTTGTTAGTTTCGCCTACTGATCCAAGGAATCTCACTTTCTCAGTCTACTGTGCCTTTTTCATGTAACAGTAAGTCAGACAAGACAGAGGGTAAAAACTGGCATAAGTAGAGATGAGAGCAGACATGTTGGCATAGTGTGGTGGTATATCTTTCCGCATATTCAGTGCAGTTAACTGGGTTTGTGTTGGCATAGTGTGGTGGTATATCTTTCCGCATATTCAGTGCAGTTAACTGGGTTTGTGTATTAATGTATTCTTTATTAATGCTGTGATACAAAGCATGACTTCTTCATTAATACTACGAATAGAGAGCATGGTTCATATGTTCAGTTATGCATGCAGTACAGTTTTTTACAATATAATTTAGGCTTCTTTTATTTATTGGTATTCATCTTATCAACTTATATGATATTTGTTGTATCCTTTCATAGACTAAACCTGTAATCCCTTGAAGGAAACTACAGCCTTTTCTGTCACCACCACTTCAGATGGCAAACTTTACCAGTTGATGAGCTCTGGGGAGGTTTTGAAAGATTGTGTTTTTAATACTGGGCTTGCTTTCTTTGTTGCCTGTGTGCCTCTTTCCCAGACAGAGAGAAAGAGAGAGGGATAGACAGTTGTATAAGTTAAATTACTGTAACAGAAGATATTCAAATAGGTCACTGTTGTAGTATCCATAACTATATGGGACATATTCTGCCCAGCATATCAGTCAGCCCACAAACCCTTGGACTCCTTCTTTACACACTTTATGTCTACCCTTAGCACAAGATTATGTGTGGTATAAGAGGGATATAGAGGTGCATCAAAAGTCAAAGCTTTCTTGCCCAAATGGAGGATGGTGCCTAAGCACTAATGAAACTATATCAAGTCGTGTAATGTCATGCATGTCATGTCACATAATGTCAGAAGAGTAGTGAGATGGTACCTGAGATTAGGCTAAGGATTTAATTGTTGACATCAACAAAAATAATGGGAGTATGCATCTTACAGCAGTATTAATTTTCTATGATGTTTTCTTTTTGGAATCATAGCTAAAAAGATAAGAGAACAGTGATAAAATAACTGTTAACAACATGAAACCTACCTCAGAGAAAATGTATTTGCTATAGAAAAAGCTTTGGCCGATCTTCAGGTTATACATTTCATATTATATGCTGATGTTTTATTTATTAATAATTGCTCCCAGGAACTGGATTTTGAGACACAAGCAATAGACATTTCTGACAAATTTCTCAGAAGTAGTTAATGACCCTTTGATAGTCTATTGAGCCTTGGATAAGGTTAAAAAGAATGGAAGAACATACATTGCTAGACAGGGTACAAAGATGTGTACAAGAAAGAAAAGAAAAGAAAGTTCACAAACTATAAATTTAAACAAGCAGTATAAGACTTTTGTTGCCACTTACAGTACATTGGCCAAACTTATTAGGCAAAGTCTGCAAAAATACTGGTCAGTTTTATTTCCACAACCCACTGTTAAAACTGCAGCATCCATATTTCCATTTTGCTTTCCTTAGTGAAAAATGACAAGAAATTGTGTTGTCCTCTTCAGATTTAGGAAGCATCGCAAAAAAGCATGATTGTAATGATAATGGGTGTCATACATGATTTGTGTGGCTTAAATTAAGCTCCTGAGTCATTTGTTTATTTCAGTGATGACAGTGTTACCATTCTGGGAATTACTGTTCATTCTTTTAGTCAAAATCCTCTTCCTTTTAGTATGAAGCTTGTTGATATTATGGTTCCACCAAAGGGGCTTGTCTCCGTGGTTTGCCCTGTATCTGGTCCTACAGAATACAGCTGCATCTATGCAGCTGTTTAAATGCTGGTATAGTGTGATGGTATATGTTTTTGCAGGTCTACTTCATTTGCCCTAACTTCCAATTGACTGACACCCATTTGATTGACCCCATTTGACTAAAATTTAATTTGACTGACACTTAATTTGACTGACAAGTATTATTGGTAGTCTTCGGAGCACTGTAAGGCAAGTAAATGGAATATGTCCCCTTCCCCACTGTAGTGCGACCCTGGAGTTAGAATATATAGTTAGGGGGTGTGGGGGGCACAGCCCCCCCACAATGGGGATATGGGGGTGAAGCCCCCACTTAATTTCATATTATATTGTTTGGTTTTGCTTTAATATTGCAGTAAAACAAAAGTAAGTGGGGTGCTTCGCCCCCCACACCCCCCTAACTCATCATCATCATCTTCTTTCGGCTGCTCCCGTTAGGGGTCGCCACAGCAGATCACCTGTTTCCATTTTTTCCTGTCCTATGCATCGTGCTCTGTCACACCAGCCACCTGCATGTCCTCTCTCACCACATCCATAAACCTTATCTTAGGCCTTCCTCTTTTCCTGTTACCTGGTAGCTTCATCCTTAGCATCTTTTTCCCAATATACTCAGCATCCCTCCTCAGCACATGTCCAAACCAAAGTGATCGTGCATCTCTGGCTTTGTCTCCAAACCTTCCAACCTGGGATGACCCTCTAATATACTTATTCCTAATCCTGTCCACCCTCGTCACACCCAGTGCAAATCTTAACATCTTTAATTCTGCCACATCCAGCTCAAACTCATGCCTTTTTGTCAATGCCACTGTCTCCAACCCATATAACATAGCTGGTCTCACTACCCTCTTGTAGACCTTCCCTTTCACTCTTACAGGTACTCGTCTGTCACAAATCACTCCTTGACACTCTTCTCCACCCACTCCATCCTGCCTGTACTCTCTCCTTCACCTCTCTTCCACATTCACCGTTACTCTGAACTATTGACCCCAAGTATTTAAACTTATCCACCTTCGCCACCTCTACTCCTTGCATCCTCACCATTCCTCTATCCTCCCTCTCATTCACACACATATATTCTGTCTTAGTCCTGCTGACCTTCATTCCTCTTCTCTCTAGAGCATATCCCCATCTCTCCAGGGTCTCCTCCACCTGTTCCCTACTCTCACTACAGATCACAATGTCATCTGCAAACATCATAGTCCACAGGGACTCCTGTCTGATCTCGTCTGTCAACCTGTCCATAACCATTGCAAATAAGAAAGGGCTCAGAGCTGATCCTTGATGTAATGCCACCTCCACCTTAAACGCATCTTTCACTCCCATCGCAGACCTCACTGCTGTCACACTACCCTCGTACATATCCTGTACCACTTTTACATACTTTTCTGACACTCCTGACTTCCTCATACAATACCACAACTCCTCTCTAGGCACCCTGTCATATGCTTTCTCTAAGCCTACAAAAACACAATGCAACTCCTTCCGACATTCTCTGTACTTCTCCATCAACACTCTCAGAGCAAAGATCGCATCTGTAGAGCTCTTTCCTAGCATGAAACCATACTGCTGATCACTAATCATCACGTCCCTTCTTAACCTTGCTTCCACTACTCTTTCCCATAACTTCATGCTGTGACTGATCAATTTTATCGCTCTGTAGTTGCTACAGCTCTGCACATCACCCTTATTCTTAAAAATCGGTACCAAAACACTTTTTCTCCATTCCTCAGGCATCCTCTCACTTTCCAAGATTTCATTAAACAATCTGGTTAAAAACTCCACTGCCATTTCACCTAAACACCTCCATGCTTCCACAGCTATGTCATCTGGGCCAACAGCCTTTCCATTCTTCATTCTCTTTATAGCTATCCTTACTTCCTCCTTGCTAATCCATTGTACTTCATGATTTACTATCCCTACATCATCCAACCTTCTCTCCCTCTCATTCTCTTCATTCATCAACCCCTCAAAGTACTCTTTCCATCTCCTCAACACACTCTTCTCGCTTGTGAGTATGTTTCCCTCATTATCCTTTATCACCTTTACCTGCTGCACATCTTTCCTAGCTCTGTCCCTCTGTCTAGCCAATCGGTACAGGTCCTTTTCTCCCTCCTTAGTGTCCAACCTTTCATACAACTCTTCATATGCCTTATCCTTAGCCCTCACCACCTCTCTCTTTGCCATGCACCTCATCTCCTTATACTCCTGTCTACTTTCTTCATCTCTCTGACAATCCCACTTCTTCTTTGCCAACCTCTTTCTCTGTATACTCTCCTGTACTTCCTCATTCCACCACCATGTCTCCTTGTCATCCTTCCTCTGTCCAGATGTGATACCAAGCACCTTTCTAGCCGTCTCCCTTACTAGCTCTGCTGTAGTTACCCAGCTATTTGGTAACTCTTCACTGCCACCCAGTGCCTAACTATATATTCTAAATCCAGGGTCGCACTACAGTAGGGAAGGGGACATATTCCATTTACTTGCCTTACAGTCCATTCATTAAGAAGGATACTGATGACTTCTTAAGAAAGATAAATCAAACCATGAATAACATCACGGAATATGACCACCTACTTGTGACCACCCTGGATGTGAATAGTTTATTTACCTCCATTCCCAATGAAGCAGGCGTAGAAGCTGTAAGAAAGATCTTAAACCACAAAAAAACTGTTAATGAACCCAGTAGAATTTGTGCATTATTAGACGGAATACTGGAGAATAACTACTTTGTGTATGGTACATCAATCTACTGGCAAAAATGTGGGGTAGCCATGGGCACCCTCTGTGTGAACAGCTACTCAAATCTTGTGCTTGTAGATTGGGAGTTGGAGCATGTACTGAATTCAAATAATCCATGGTATGAATGCATCAAATTTTATGGTCGATTTGTGGATGATCTCTTTATTTTATGGGAAGGAAGTGTATCACAATTCAAATTATTCCATCAGCATTTAAATAGGACTACCTCCTTCTTAAGCTTTACAGCAGAACACTCTCACAATCAAATTGCATTTTTGGATGTGAATGTCATTCTTAATGAAAATATGTTGTAAACTGAATTACACTGAAAACATACATGGAGAAATCATTACTTATTGAAAAGCAGTATGCATCCTAAACATGTCACTAAAAACATTATGCGAAATGAAATACAAAGAATACATAAAAGATGTAGCAAAGATGAGACAAGAGAAAAGGAAATCTTATTTCTACAACAAAACCTAAGAAATAGAGGTTATAATGAAAAGGATGTGAATATCCAAGAAGTTATCTCAAAGAAATATAAGACAGAAGACAGAACCACCAGAGTGATGCTAACCTACATCACAGATAACACACATATTAAATCTATAATAAGGCAGTTTTGGCCAATCCTTACCCAGGATGCCAAGCTAACAGACATTGTAGGTGAAACACCATGCTTTGGCTACAAGAATAATAAAAATTTGAAGAGGTTACTTTGCACAAAGGATGGGTTCAGTAAACATAAAATTATTGGACATAAGGGGATGTTTAAGTGTGGCCATTGTACAGCATGTCCATTGATTGATTGTAATAATGAATTTGAACATCCAAGGACAAAGAAAAAATACACTTTTAATGTTAAAGCCACTTGTGTAACCCCCAATGTGGTATACATGGCTACCTACAAATTATGTCCCACATTCTATGTAGGAAAAACTAATCAGCTGTTTAAAAATCAAATTCTGAGACATCAAAGAGACATTACCAATAAAGATCCACATAACACTTTAGCAACTCATGCTGAATGAAATGTCGGTCATTATTTCACTTATAAGGTGATAGAGAATGTATATAGTGGAGTAAGAAAAGGTGACATTGAAAATATTACTGAATGCAGGGAGAGTAAGTGGATTGTGAACCTCCGTGCTGATACTGAGCCTGGCTTGAATAACATCATTCCACTGAAACCTATACTAAAAGCTAGAAGACCAACCATTAGTTAATATGGAGGTGTGTCTGGCTTAATAATTCATGATTAGTTACACCCCTCAAAAGCAAAAAGCATAGGAAATAGAACACCCTCAATTGAGAGGAAAGAGGATTCGTGCATTCAAACAGCTGATTGACAGCGTGATGATTGAATGATTCTTCCAACAGTAAAGGAAGTAAGAACTATACAAAGGAACTTCCAGTCCCAATCTCTACGATCTGAAGAAGATACCGAAAGTGCTTATTGTTTGGAATACAGAGGGACTGTTTTATTCTATACCAAGATTTTTACTCGACATGAAGATTTTAATAATTTTTTCTACAATAAAAGGATTTTAACTGCCACTAAAGCCAGAAGCTCTTATTTGGACTGTTTGACTGGTTAAGTTGTAATTACAGTTTGCTACAGTTTTACAGCAGCTACTACATCTTCAGTGTGGATACTTTGTATATCAGACTTGAAAGACTGCCATCATTTTGCTACAGTGTAACTGCATTCACAGCGGGGATATCTTGTAAGTGCATTTAATTGAAGCACTGGAAATTCATGCAAGTCTTTATATATATATGCTGCACTTTTATAAGTTTTATATCATTTAATTACACTACTTATTTCTCAAGAGAATCGTACTTCATTGGCCATCGTTGTACAGTGCTTCATTTTGAGTAATGTCATCCTTGGAGAAGGTAGATTGCTGCTGCCTGGGACACATAGTTTGAGAGCTCCATCATGTAGTCCAGTGAGGTAGATCTCATGTCATTGACACCCACATATACTATGGCTGAGTCATATCAGTAATTGGTGTTCAAGGATTTGAGTGCATGTGTAATCTGATGGATCCTGGCTTTGGACAAGCAATAAACCATCACTCTTTCCTTGCTCAGCCTGGTAAGAGGTATATCTGTATGTCTTAAAATAGAGTCACCTAGAACTAGAATGGTTAGTTAAGATGATGCCTACCATATGGACTCAGCATCTGTGATTTTTTTGATTGATTGTTTCATAGGTATGTACTAAACTAACTGCACTTGTGGCCCATTTAAGAATAGACAGTTTCCCCTCACAGGTCAGAATCAAACCCAGTAACTTGTGACTGTGAAGTAAATACCTTAACCACTATGCCAACCCTCAAATCCATATTATTAGTTTATGTATTTATTCTTTGCTGACTGGGCTAGACCCACTAGGCTAATAACCTCTTTTTAGGGGAAACCTGAGGTGGCATTTATACTACTAGGGGAAATTTGCCCAAGGCATCTGGGAACTTTCCTTTACTCTTTTCAATATGCGTCACTGGCTCTTTTACAGCCAACTGAGCTACCACCAACTCAGGCAGATGTGCCTCAGTTTAACATCTCATCTGAAGGGTGACACACTCAGAAGTGCAGCAATCCTCTTATGCTGCACTGCACTGTCAGCAATCCATATTTCTGATGTAGGAATGCAGTCTACAGCATTATTCACCAAAGGTGAATGTTCTCCTGTTGTACCATTACAAGGTTCTTGTAGCAGGAACATTCCTTTTCTGCATGGATGTATCCAGATACTTTTTTTAATGAGTAAGCCTGCTGGACCTGTTGCTTTTCAGGGGTGACCTGTGAGCATTCTTTAGGCCGCCTTGTGCTATGTAAGGTGATAGGCTTAACTTGCTAAGTGTGCTTTGTGCCTCTGTTGTATTTTTGAGGAATATAAGGTTAAGGCAAGTTAAGCTTTGGAACCTCAGCATATGATGGATTATGTGTATTGTGATGGCCTTGGTGAAGTTTAATGTTTGGTGTGTGGTATACTGCTTCAGTGTCTGAGTTTACTGTGTGTGGGATTTTTGCCTCCAAAGGTATCATATATGTACATCTCTCATACACACGGTGTTATGCTGTTTGAGAAGAAGTAAATCATCAGACAGCATGAGAAAATGCTTACACTGTTCAAGATACCCATATCAATCAGGCTGGGTAGAGAAGTTGTGGGGAAGTGCAGGTCCATCATTTCAACAGGAATGACTTGGGGGGCATTGATGTGTATAGCTGCCTGGAGTTCAGTTTATTTAAGATACAGTTTATTTAAGATACTGTTTGGGTGAACTTACTATTAACTCATGGGGAAATGCTTAGTTATTTGATCAGGTATGTACTGCATCTCAAAGTATGTTTATTTGCACTTGGTACAAATTATTTGAGGCTCAGACATAGATTTCTAAGGTTGTATAGATTTTGCAGGTCTCTTAAAGGGGAAAATGCTGTTGTGCAGGCAGCCTACTACAAATCCAATGGTGACAGTGTGCTGAATACAGCTCAGTGCAGTTTTTTCTTCCCTTTTTTTGAAAAGCATGTTTCTCACAGTTCAGGGTTTTCCATACTTCTCGTTGTCTTGAATAAATAGCTTTGCATTGGTTATAGCAGACTAGCTAGAGAGGGATCCAGTCAAATAAAGCCAGAAGTGGAGCACTGTGACTTCAGAACATGTAGCAAGTGTTAGTTCTCTTAGCCCTGTGACCCTGGGTACAGGTCAATAACCCTAGCTAGGTTAGTATTTCAGAAACTTTAGCTTTTACAGTGTGTAGGGAAAAACTGTTTTTAGTGTGCAAACAGCAGGGAGCAGCAGAGACAGCAGGGCATAATGTATCATCACAGGCTGCAGCAGATGCAAGAATAGGGGAAATCAGTAGCAATGTAACAAATAGAAGCATTGAAATACAACTTTAAGCAGGCAAATGATAAGCAAAACATAAGAGTCTAGCAGCAAAAAACAGAATGCAAACAGCAATAGAGGCAATTCCAAAAACGAAAAAAATAAACAAACTGTAGAAATCAGAAAACAACAGCCAGAGTGCAAGCAAAACTCTTATTTCATGAAATGCAGTGAAGCACTTTCCATTTGTAAAATAACAGACTTCATCAGACTAAAAGCTATAGAGGCACGGAAGTACAAATCATGCAGCAAAAATTACAGTGCTACTACTGCAATCCATTTACCGTCTCTGGCACCAGACTAGGCAGAGATTTACCAGGAATAATGTTTATGGAAAATGCAGTAATAAATGAATAAATGAGACTCCGATCCTACAGCAGTTCACAATTATTTCAGACCTGCGAATGAAACTACAGTAGGTCAAAATGCAAACAGCTAACTTTTACAGGTAATTCTACTTATGGAAATGCAATGCTCAGATCTTGCAGTAATTCACAGTTCTCTTACAATTGCAAATGAAGCTACATGACTAAGATACCAGCACAAGTTAAAAAAATTCAAACAGATAACTTTTTGGGTTAAGAAAAGTACAAACAAATAGCAGTACCACTTAGGCCACTATAAGTGCAACTGAAAATATGCAAGCTGAATTGAAATAAAAGCTTTTTATTCCTTTTTTATGTAAAGATAATTTCTCACTATTCTGGGTCTTCCATACTTCTCAAAGTCTTAAATATAAAATGTTGGGTTGGCATACCTCTCTCCAGGTTACATTTCACTAACTAGAGAGGGACCTAATCAAATAAAGTCAATAGTGGAGATCTGTGACATCAGAACCAGTAGCAAGTTACAGTTCTCTTAGTCCTGTCACTCTGAGCTACAGGTCAATGTCCCTCAGGTAGGTTAGAATTACAGAACCTTTATCATTTACAGTTGTAGCAGGGTGAAACAAACTGTAATTAGTGTACAAACAGTAGGGGCAGCAAGAAGAGTAGTACTTAATGTATCAGTGGGGCATGGGGCAGACACAAGAATGGGGTAAAACAGTAGCAATGTAACAAACAAAAAGGCAATAGAATGCAAATTTAAGCAGGCAAATGATAAGCAGAGTACAAAACTCTCTCAGAATAACCGCAAAGACAAAAACAACTGATAAAAAATAAGCGGTTTGGGCACACCAAAACTGGCTCGACAAAACAATAATTTTATTAGCTTGAACACAAGTGCTTTCGCCCTGCCACAATGCAGGACTTTATCAAGTGAATAAAACTAAACACATTCACAGTCATTTAAATACCTAATTTCCAAATAAGGCACCAAACTTTCTTAAAGGTACATTATTTCACATGAACAATTAATTTGTAGACTCTACACATTTAAAACATCTGAATTCCAAAATAAAATCATATCAAATCATATAAACATAGTTCTAAAAGTGTTGTGAAAATAAAATCATGTTGAACTTCAAATAGAAAAATTGGAGAAAATAAGGAAATAAAGATAAAGAAGCAGTGTCATATTAAGTGTTCACCAAATTCTAAAATGTATTTCAGCTCTACAATTTACTAGCTTTCATCTTAAGGTATGGTTTAATGGAAATATGATTATTTAGGGCTGGGGTGGGTGTAACATTCAATTTGATCTGCCAGGAGGTTTCCCTATAGCTAAGCCAATTATCCCGATCCCCCCCCCCACCAGGATCCATTAATACCTGCTCCAAAATCTCAAACAAAAACCCTGTGTGTATAGGCTGCTCAGAAAGAAGCCTATAAAGAGCATTATTCAAGTTTCTCTTCTTAATATTGTAAATATGCTCATAAATATGTTTCCCCAGTGTTCTTTCAGATTTGCCTACATAAAAACTAGGGCAATTCTTACACAGAGCCAAGTACACTATACCAGTAGTCTTACAATTTTCTTCTTCTTTTGGCTTTTCCCGGTTAGGGGTCGCCACAGTGGAACTCCGGTCCACTAATTATTGGCAGTAGATTTTTACGGTGCCGAGGTGCCAGCCTGATGTCCAACCTTCAATGAAGGCAACACATTCATGCATGTCTTTCGAATGCCACTTGACCATGTGGAGGACATGCAGACTCCACACAGAAGGCACTCCAGCCGAGAATCGAACGGGAGACCCTCTTGCTGTGAGGCGACAATGCTACCGCTGCACCATTTTACAATTACACCTCTTGAAGTATATTACACTCTGAATATTGTTACCCAAAACTGACTGTCCTTTGTCATAGATGTATTTACAATATCCACATCTACCACATTTTCTAGTTCCACTTTCTCTTGTATAATTTATCCCATTTCTATTTCTTTCAAAACTTTTTTCAGGTTCGTACCCATCCTAAATACAAACCTAGGGTTTTCTCCTATTTTTTCTACGGTATCAGTATTAAATTTTAACATTTTCCGGTTGTTTTTGACTAAATCCTTAATTCCTTGTAAAGCATAATTATACTTGATTACTAAAGCTCTTGAGAATTGCTGCTCATCATTCTTCTTATATAAAAAGACCTGTTTTGTGTCACCTAGTAAGGGCGCATATTTAAGTCCCCACCGATTAGTGACTTCTAGTACTACTTCATCTATTAAATTAACAGGGTAACCCCTCTCCATAAATAATTTTGAAATAAATTCAATTTCTTTCAAGAAATCAATTCTTTTTGAGGTCATCCTCGCTGCCCTGACCATCTGGCTTTTACAATACTTTTCTCCTGTCTCCAAGGATGTGCACTGGAATAGGGGAGGTAGGAATTGCTAAAAGTGGACTTCTTGTGGATCTTAGATTTTAACTGTCTTTCCATTATGTCCACTCTCACATCCAAGCAGTCAATCCCAGCCTTATCATATTTATGGGTAAATCTTAAAAGTTTGTAGTGGTATTCAAATAATCTATAAAGTTACCCAAAATATGTTCAGGTCCATCCCATACCACAAATATGTCGTCCAAAAATTGTCTATATACCTTTAAGTATCTCCAAAATTCACTTTTGAATATATATGAAATTCCCCATTTTAAAAGGACTAGATTTGCATATATGGGGGCACAAGCTACCCCCATAGCCAATCATCTTATCTGCTTGAAGAGCTCCCCTTCAGAATAAACAAAGTTGTTTTCTAACACGATTCTCATAAGCTCAACATATAGGTTCACATCCAAACCTAATGAGATGCTCTTGTCATTTAAAATTTCACTAAAGAGGTCCAGTCCTTCCTCAGTAGGAATACTTGAAAATAAATCGATGACATCAATTGTTAAAAAAAACAAATTTCTCCTTTACAAATCTCAGGGGTCAAACATAGTAAGAACATAAATGTCTGATGCACACACTGCTTCAAAATCCTGTAGTGCAGGGTGCAGAGGTGGATTGTATGTGCTCAGTTGTTTAACAGGGGTACCCAACCTAGTAATTTGCTGGTCAAACAGTCGGGCTAGATTAAGTTTTCTTGTAAATAATTTCAATTCTATGGGGGCATCACAAACATCAAACCTGGCCAAGGGAACAAATTTAAAACATCACTCTCGCTTTCTCTCTCAATCTCTCAATCTCTCTCTTGCCCTTTCTCTCTCTGTCTCACACACACACACACACACACACACACACACACACAAACACACACACACACACACACACAGTCTCTTTGCATTCATGCAGGCATTCACGCACACATGCAGGCAGAAACATAAACACACTTTTCTGTTTCATTCGATCGATCTCTCTCTCTCACTCTCATACATGCATACACTCTCACACACATGCTTTATTTTAATTTCTTTTTTTATTTTACACGTGCTAAACAGCAAAAAATGCTGCTTAGCAAGTGTAAAATAATTGTAAATAATTTCACTTCTATGGGGGCATCACAAACATCAAACCTGGCCAAGGGAACAAATTTAAAACATCACTCTCGCTTTCTCTCTCAATCTCTCAATCTCTCTCTTGCCCTTTCTCTCTTTGTCTCACACACACACACACACACACACACACACACACACACACACACACACACACACACAGTCTCTTTGCATTCATGCAGGCATTCACGCACACATGCAGGCAGAAACATAAACACACTTTTCTGTTTCATTCGATCGATCTCTCTCTCTCACTCTCATACATGCATACACTCTCACACACATGCTTTATTTTAATTTCTTTTTTTATTTTACACTTGCTAAACAGCAAAAAATTCTGCTTAGCAAGTGTAAAATAATGGGTCGCGCACTCTCACTTTCACTGACATGCACACATATACCCAAACACAGACATAAACACACACACATACCTTTTTGTTGTCTTCTATTTTTTAATATTTTACACTCACTAAATAGTATAAGTACTGCTTAGTGAACATAAGATAATGGCAATGGTTCAGTTTTCTCAGTCTGAGCTCCACGACAGCTTGATATGCTACCTTGAAGCAGTGGACTCCTTTGTCAGCGGACTTTACTTGTACATTAATACCGTGCTGCAGAATGCTCATTCTCCAATCAGGGTACTGATTTACAGTAAGTCCATTCTCCAACACCTTTTAAAGATGTTCATTCTATACAGGTGCACTACATTTGTGCCTGCAATGTGTTTGACAGAGACAATACATGATCCTACAGCTTTTTTCTGTAACTGATCATACATGGAGCAGGTAAAATTTCATATACTACAAAGAATTATGATTGTGTTTCTTATCACAACTCTATAGTATGTATCCTGGAAAGATTTCAAGATTCACCTCTCAAGCTTCACAATTAAGGTGAATTTCTTGGCATCCATGCCTTGAAAACATAATAACCTGGTTCTGATCAGAGACCCAATCATAATCATCTGAGTAATACATGGCACACACTGATTATGCTCTTGAGGTGAATTCATTGGGTTTGCTATCATAACATCAAGTCTTGCTACATTAAGACTCACAATTGTGAAGAAAAGAAGAAAAAACACTGGAGTCTTATTCCCACATGAAGAACATTTGTTATATCCAGTAGTCTTGTTATTCACAGAAAGACA